>NW_025887873.1:49038-69056 GCF_002878395.1 Capsicum annuum
CATGCCTGAATTGATCAATTGCGTACCTCTCCACACTAGAAATAGCAGACCGATCAAAAGGATACAAAAATGAGTTCTCTATAGATATACCCAGTAGCTTGTAGGAATGACAAAAACTTGTAAGATTATCACTGCATTCAATTAACACTTCAACCTCACCTATATATTCAGAGTCATGTAGACACATAATTTTGTCCCGTCGATGATATTTTTATTTCCGATATCACATAATTTAAGCTCACTTTTTATAATTTTTCCCCAAGAAAATAAATATCCACCTAACCTTTACTTATTTATGCATTTATTTTTTGTTTTGTTCTTATCCAAATAACAAACCCACTAACAAACTTAATCCTCAAATATTGTTTTGGTAACAAATTAACCACTCCTCCTATCAATTTTGGACAACATATCACCACCCCATACCCTACCCCACTACCCACCCACGTGACCCCTCTCACTATCACCTCTCATATATACATATCATAATATCCACGCACTGAAAAAGGAGATGGAGGAATCACTCTCACAATCTCTCAAAAACACCCCATATTCTCACACTTCATTCTTCCACAACAATACAGAATCCTCACAACACACACAATTCACTCTACACAGAATCACACACACAGAGTTCATGGGAATACAAAGGTCGGAGAATAAGAAAAATGCTCATCCTTTTCTTTCTATATACACACATAGGCACCCACTGAAATCGGGACGGACGATACACAAACGAAAGCAGAAGAGCTCCTTTTTTTTTTTTTTTTTTTTTAGGCAGGCTTCACTCTCAATCCACTGAATATACTCACACACACATAGAGATATAGGGAGAGGCCGAACAGATCTCGAGAGAGTCAAGGAGAGAGAAAGCAGATTTCGAGGACGGTTATCGTTCCGGCGACATACTCGCCGGAAATGCATCGGGGCAGTCACCAAAAATGTCCAAACCCATCGGAACAGATAGTAATCGGCATATTTCTTATCGTTTTGGTCATCGCTGAATCCTTCGAAGTCGCAACATCATAAAGCGGTCGAATGGATCTTGATTTCGTTTTCGATTCTGTTCTAACTCGTTAAGATTCGGTTCGAATTTCTCTGTTTTCCACGATATTTTGATCAGGTTATACCAGTTTTCAGTGGTATTCGGACTTCCGAAGCCATGGGTTTGTCTACCTTGGCATTTCATTTTCGAGAATTGGGTTTCGGGGTTCATTGATACTCATTTTGGGTTTAATTTTCATTCGTATTAACTTGTCTATTGAGATCAGTTTGGACATCGAAGTCGGGGTTTGTCGCTGTGGAGGTTCTCCGTTTGAGTATTTTGGTCTTCGGATTTTCTTATTATCAACAAATTCGATCCTTTGAAGGTCCATTCATAAATTCTCTCTCTTTATTATTTTTTTAATGTGGTTATGATGTGATCTTTGGTGATGTGGTTTTGAATCTTTAAGTAGTATTAATTGTATTGTGAGGTATGAATGTTTCATGTTCTTAATGCTTGAATCCTCGTTGAGTGGATATGTTGGTTTTGGACTTTGAGTAGTGATTTGAACTAAAGAATTTATTGACCTTCGGTTAAAGATGAATTCGGGATTGGGATCGTGATATGATAACAGATGAATATAAATTAGTTATTTTGGTTCAATATTATTATCGTTAATTGAATTTGGTAGTATAAAGATACGCCGATTGGAATAGGCAAGACGTAGGTCGGGTAAGCAAATCTAGAGATTGTGGGTTGATTGAATGGTTTGATTTTATCACTTTTGAATCAATTGTATAATTCGGCCGAGGAATACCCCGAAGTATCTGTATATATTTATTCACCGGGGAATGTTCCGAGGTATCTTGTACCCGTAGGACGTTCATGATGAAGGCCCGAGGCGTCGGGTAGAGCATTAGTCTAGAATTAATTTAGAGTAGGATTTATTTTCACACATTTCTTATTTTTGGACTGTATAATTGGACTAGACACTAAATTTTGGATTGTTTTGATTGATTGTGTTTGTATGTTTTGTGTGGTTTATACCTTCGTAGTGTCAAATTAGTCGATACGCTTCACCAAGCAACCGTGGTCAAACCACGGGATCGAGGGGTGCCTAACACCGTCCCCTCGGTCAACAGAATTCCTTAGCTGGAATCTCGGTTCGCGGATCAATTTTAGAGTCAAAACCGTTTTGAAAAGGATTTTCAAAGGTGACTTGGCACACCCAATTATGTCAAGTGGCGACTCTGAGTTTTCATGCAAATAATCCTTTTCGAAACAACTTTTCACCTTTTGTCACTTCAATAATAAAAACCCTTTCAAAACTAAAATTAATCTTTTTGGGTTAAAAAGGGGGTGTGACAGCTCTGGCGACTCTGCTGGGGAAGACAAGTTTTAAGAATTCGAGCTATTTTTGGAGTCGTATCGGCTTTGTTTGGCATTACGAGTGTATAAGCATTGTTTGTGATTTTGTTTGAGTTATTGTTTTCACTTTTGTGCATTTTTCGTGCTCTTTGTTTATAGTATTTATCCTATGTGTTACCGCTTTTATATCAGTCATCATGTGTCTACCCCCACCAGGCCTTCTTTCTGCAACAAGTCCGTAGTACACGTGTTGTACACGACCTCTAGTTGAGTCACCCTTATTTTAGGGGTGGGAGCCGTTGGTATTATGGAGTAGGTGGAAAGCAAAGCAGCCACTATCGACCATACGCTCCCCCGAACAGCCTTGTTAGTGAACCACAACGTAGGTCAGCCTTTAGGTCATGCTTATGTGCATCATATTGAGACCTAGCGGGACCCACATGACCCTTTTAGGAGACTCACCTCTAAAGCATCCCTACGTGCTAACTGTTGCATCTTTTAGGATAACGTGGTCATTTGACGGACTGATTTGAAAAAAAAAGCATTTGTTAGGAGTAAGGTACGTAGGCAAAAAAAAAGTGAGTCGAAAAGAATGAATCAAAAGGAGTGTCGTAGTTTATTTTAGAGTTCTTTATGCCTTTTGTTCTTTATGATCCAAAAACTCAAAAAAGGTTTTTTTTTACGTTTTGCATTTATCTTCTCAAGGTACCGTAAGTTCAACAAAAAAATGAAAAAAAAAAAGTGTTTTGTTTGCCTTTTCTACTTATTTGTCAAAAACAAAATACCAAAAAGATTTTTTTCATAATTGGTGGTGTCAGTCTTAGTTGAAATGTCTAGCTGAAAATTCAAAAAGTTTTTATTCGTTTGTTTTTGGTTGTGTCTCTTAAGTTAGGGTCAATTTATTAGTTAATCATTTATTTTCCAATCTGGATGAACTACGCATACTTGATTCCCTTCCCTCGAGTTGGGATACGTAGGCAACCCTCGGTGGGTCCGGTAATCTTTGTGTTGGCCTTTGTCTTATTATTAGCCTAGGTCTCTCGCCCTGTAATCTAAAGTTGTTAGCCAAGTAGACTGATTTTGCTCAGTACTTCTGTTCGGCAAATGGGAGTCATGAAGTGGTCTGTCCCATCGACATATGTTTGCGTCAAAAATCCCAAGGGTTGGGAATCTTCTACTCCTGTCGAATTTTTGAGATAACGTCTTATGTGTTATTACAGGATGGATTTTTCCACTAAGTCTAGAGTCCTGATGGTTGTCAAGGTGCCCAAAAATTTAATCAAGTGGTGGGAAATGTTTAACTATGTTGATCAGCAAAAACTGATTAAAATATTAGGTGATCTTACGGAACTTCTGCATGTTACCCCTCTTCCAGATTTAATAGAGGCTTTGTTGACCTTTTGGGATCCAAGTAGTTTGGTGTTCAGGTTTAGGGAATGTGAAATGACTCCTACTTTGGCAGAAATATCCGGTTTGTTGCATTTGCCCTATATCGAGAAGGATATGATTCGAGCACGAAATCATACTGGCGTGAGGTTTTTGTAGTCTTGTGGTTTAAAAAGTAAGGGTATGAATTTGGGTTGTTTAAGTGATTCGTGGGTTTCCTTAGATTTTTTGTTCACTGGATTCGGGCCCTCAGAAGGTTTTGATTGCTTTTGGGATGAATATCATATGACTAAGGAAAAGTGGGAGAGAAAGCGTCTTGAAGACTTCACCCTCGCTTTGTTAGGTACTTTAGTGTTTCCGCTAGAAGAAAGATGTATTAATACATGTTTCCAATCTGTGGTGATGGCTCTATTTCATAAGGATCAAAATGACAAGGGCATTAATCAAAAGGGCAGGTTCACTCTCATACCCATGATCTTAACAGAAATATATAAGGCTTTAACCGAAGTGAAGGGGGGGATGAGATTTTTTTAGGGCAATAACCGGATATTGCAGTTATGCATGATGGAGCATTTGCATGCACCTTCTTTAGTTAGACTAGACGTAGTTGATCGTTGTATTTCCAATCGACTGAAATTCATGGACCTCAGGTTGCATTTGGATAAATTCTCACTACTCGTGGGAGTCGACGCTTGGATTGAATTTCTTGAGTCAAGAACCGGGGATAACATTTTGTGGACTTGTCTGTGGCTTCGACCAAAGATAATTTTGTTTGGTTGTCAAATGCAGCTCCTTCTAGTTATGTTAGGGCTTAATTGCACTAGACCATACAGTCCTTCTAGGGTAATGCACCAGTTGGGTAGGCCGCAGGACGTGCCACCAGTAGTGGATCTTTTAAAGGATGTTGAGTACTTCAAGGACTAAGCCTTAGGTGAAAGCAAATATGAGCAGTTTTGGAAGCATGCAACAAAGCTAGGTGTGGACACTCTCAAAGAAAGTTTGGATAATCTGGGGTACACTCAGGGATATAAGGTATGGCTTTAATCTGTCCCTCGGGGTATTAGTCAACCCTTACCAGCGTAGCTTAGAGGGAGAATAAAGGAAGAATGCATAGTTGATGACCATCAAAGTGCGGGGTCCAAATTGGACACACTGAGAGTTTAGTTAGCAGATTTGTTCAAGACGGTAGAAAGGTGTCAGAATAATCTTTCCAAGTGCACTCCTCATGAGGCAGGAATACGAGATCGAAGCTTCTTCCCTAATATCAGGATGTCTTTACAGGATATGCTATAAAGTTTGAATGGGAGAAAGAGAACTTCACAGGCAGGTCCATCTCAACTAGGGTCATCACGCAGAGCACCAGTCTGAAAGAGCATTTCTTATCTTTATTCAGTTTGAGTCTTTTATGTTTCTGTCATTGTAGGGTGGTGTCTGCTTTAAGTTGGAGTCAAGTTGTTTTTGGTATTAGGGTCTTTATCAATAATTTCACGTATGTCGTCTTAAGGGGTCTAGAATGTTATTTTGTATTTGTTCTTTAGTTTTTAAAGCGGTCCTAAATTCGTTGCATGTTTTGTTTCTTTCTTTCATCAAAATGTTATGAGGTTATGTCTTTCTTTTGTTTGTTTGTTTTCGTTTTCGCGAAAAAAAAAACTTCAATTATGTGATGTTTATGCATATGCTGCCCAAACTACGCAAGATCTGATTCATGTACAACATGATACGTAGGCAACCTACTTTTGGGTTCGATCTAATCATTTTGTTTCGTTGTTTTTCATTTTTTTTTTAAAAAAGCAAAAGCCATAAAGAATGATAAAATGAAGGTAGATAGCGAGAGAAGAAAATAAAGAAAGGATGATGAGACAAGAAAGGAAAAGAACAGAGATTGATATGAAAAAAAAAAGAAAAAAAAAGGGAGGGAAAGAAAAAAAATAATAATAATAATAAGTGTAGATAAAAATCGGGATGATGTTAAAATGAACATAAATTTAGGACAATTTTACCAATGTGATTCTCATGCTTGTTATGTGCCCTAATCCTAATGGATGTCGTCTTTGATGAGCATGTTCTTTCAGATAACAGTGGTAGGTTTGCAGCACTCTGGCTAGTCACCCATACTTCACTAGATCCAAAGCAAAGCTCGCCATGGCTAGCAGGGAGATTGAAAATTCGCTCATTTACCCGGATCAGGATCACAGGGAAGAAAGTTCAGAACACAATGAGGAGGTAGTAAGGCTTAGGCAACAATTGATAGATTTGTACCGGGCATGGGCCAGTGGAATGCCTCCTCCTCCACTCCCTGAAGGTCTTGGAAATATCTCTAATTGCCCACCGCTCTCTCAGGCGCAATTCTCTGCTCCTACTGAGTCACCTGAGCATGCGCCCGGATTCACTCCACGACATTATTATCCTGGTAGTTCTGGTGTGCCCTTGGCAGCTCCCCAATCAAGACTCGCTGCTCAGCCGGCGCCACCGATCACACTGGTATTCGTGCCTCCGCCACCACCTGAAGCTCCCATATATGTTGTGCGTCCCACAATGGGGCTTCCTAGGTCTGCTAGTGAGCTAGTATTGAAGGTTCCAGATAGTCAGTATTATGCCCCGGAGCCTACTTTGAGAATGAATGAACCGTATGGGTACACTCAACCACCTGCATTTCCATTTGATACGGAGAAACCTGTCGCAACAGAGGAACAGGAAATCATAGCACGAAAGTTGAAAAGTTTAGAACAGGCTATGAGGAATGTGCAGGGAATCGGAGATTATAGGAGTGTTTCCTATAAAGATCTTTGCATGTTTCTAGACATCAACCTTCTCCTCGGTTTTAAAATGCCCAAGTTCGAGAAGTATGCAGGGCACGGTGATCCTGTGGCATACTTGAGATGTTATTGCAACCATTGAGGGCTGCAGGAGGAAGGGAAGAGCTGCTCATGGCCTTCTTTGGCGAGAGTCTTTCTAATCTGGCTTCAGAATAGTTTATCGATCAAGATATCGACAAGTGGAACAGCTGGGATGACTTAGCTTCTGAGTTTGTTCAATATTTTCAGTATAACATTGACCTGATTCCGGATAAAAAATCCTTGGTCAGCATAAAGAAGAAAAGCACTGAAGGTTTTAGGGAATACGCGATAAGGTGGCGTGAACAGGCCGCCAGGGTAAAGCCTCCAATGAAAGAAAGTAAGTTGGTAGAGGTTTTCATTCAGGCACAGGATGAGACCGATTTTCAACATTTACTTTTGGCAATGGGAAAGTCTTTTATTGAAGTCCTCAAAATGGGGGAGATGATAGAGGACGGAATCAAGACTGACCGAATAGTGAGTTTTGCCGCATTAAAAGCCAGCACACAAACAATTCAAGGTGGATCTGACGGATTCGGAGGTAAAAAGAAGGAAGAGGACATGGCGACTGTCGTAGCTGGAACCCATTCCTATCCCAAAAGACCACCTCACCCCTATCCCCAATCCCAAGCCCAAGTCTATGCCCAAGCTCCATATATTCATCCCCACCATTACTACCCTCCACAAAATCCTTTATATTCCATTCCACCACCCTCGTACCTAGTATATAGTGTGCAGCCATATGCCCAAACCTCTTCTTATCCGCAATGGCGTGTGCAAGCTCCACAAAATCGCCCATTCACTCTACCGAATTACCAAAACCCCTCCAGACCTGGTTTTCAACCTAGGCCCGAGTATAAGAAAGAGAAGGTGGTCAAAAATCAATTCACACCTCTTGGGGAGTCGTATGCTAGCCTGTTTGATAGGTTGAGAAAATTAAAGGTCTTAAGCCCAATGCTTTCAAATCCACCGCCGAGGAATCTCGATTATTCTTTAAGGTGTGCGTATTGCTCTGACATGCCAGGCCATGATATTAAGAAATGCTGCCATTTAAAGAGAGTTGTCCAAGATTTAATTGACACAAATCAGATGCTGGTCCAGGCCCCAGAGGGCCCAAATATTAACCAGAACCCGCTGCCAACCTTTGCTGAAACCAATATGTTAGAATTGATATATGATGGGAAAGAGTCTTCAAGGTGTTATAAGCCTATTGTCAAGGTATAGACCATTGAGGAGAAATCGGTGAATGTAGCAGAGTCTTTGAAAGCAATGTCATTGAGCCAGGAAGGAATGAGAGAAGATAAAGCCCAAGAAAGCACAAACAAACCCCTGATCACAGTACAAGGCGCCAGAGGGTATGTTGATTTAAGTCAGGATAAACCTAAGTTGACAGTGGTAGAAGCTCTGAGTCAGCCCATCTTGACGGTGAAAGGAGCACTGGCAGCGCCTATTGTCCTCAAATCGGTGACCTAACCTCCGATAGTTGATACGAAAAGGGTTCCCTGAAATTATGGGTGGACTGTGATGACCTATCACGGGAAAGAAGTAGTGGAAGATATAGATGAGGTAGGGGGTTTAACTAGGTCAGGAAGATGATTCGTGCTTGAAAGCTTAAGAAAGTCCAAGCTAATAGTGAGTGGACCATCATCTATCAAAAAGCCTATCACCAAAGAAGAAGCCGAAGAATTTTTGAAAAAGATGAAATTCCCAGAGTATTCAATAATAGACCAGTTGAAGAAAACCCCTTCTCAAATTTCCCTCTTATCTTTGTTGTTGCACTCCATGGAGCATCGTAATATTTTACTAAAGGTAGTAAATGAAGCATATGTTCCTAGGGATATTACAATAAATTAGCTTGAGAAAATGGTTGGAAAAATCTTTGAGGTCAATCGGATCAGCTTTTCTGACGATGAATTGCCTGCTGAAGGTACAGGGCATAACCAGGGCCTTTACATTACAGTGAAGTGTGAAGATTTCTACGTCATTCATGTTATGATTGATGGAGGTTCAGGTGCAAATATTTGCTCTATTTCTACTTTGCAAAAGTTGAATATTGGTGCTGACAGGATCAGGCCCAACAATGTATGTGTCAGGGCTTTCGATGGTGCAAAATCAAACTCCATTGGCGAAATAGAACTAATGTTGACCAAAAGGCCTGTTGAGTTCGCCATAGAGTTTCAAGTATTGAATATATACTCCTCTTACAATTGTTGGGAAGGCCATGGATCCACAAGGCCAAGGAGGTTACATCTACACTGCACCAAATGATTAAGTTTGAGCATGACAGGCAAGAAGTGGTTATTCACAGTGAAGGAGATTTGTCCGCCAGCGAAGATTCTCCCTTGTCTCTTATTGAAGCAAATAACGTAGAGGAGACATTCGTCTATCAAATTTTTGATACAGTGCCAGTGAATCGTATCCTTGAATGGCAGGTTATACCGGGACCGTAATTGTCTTCCGCTTCTATCATGATGGTGAGTGAAATTTGGAAATACGGATTTGAGCTAGGAAAGGGTTTGGGAGCATCTCTGCATGGTATAGTTCGTCCCATATGTCCGAGTGAGAACGTGGGCACGTTTGGTCTGGGATTTAAGCCTATGACTGAAGATCTGAAGAAAGCCAAGGGAAGGAAAAAAGAAACATGGTCACTCCCCTGCCCAATGCCACTACTCCGTGAATCATTTGTTAAGAGCGGTGTCATGAAGTATGTGGAATTTAAAGTTGAATTGGTTGATGACTACCAGAACCTTTTTATTAAAGTTGATATGGTCGAAGCAGGAGAAGGTACCAGTATGGCAGACGTGCAATTCATAGGTCCAGCTGTCCGGCTTAATAGTTGGGAAGTCACTCCTCTCCCCATCAGGAGGGAGTTTTGGTAGTTATTTTATTTTTCTTTCTGTTTATCTGAGTTATTTCAGGGTTGTAATTCGGATTTTAGTTTGTTTATGTTATGTTGGCATCTATGTTTAAACCCTTTTATCTTTTTATTTAATGAAATGCAATGTCCCTTTTGATTCGTGTCTAGTATATTTTGTTTTTCTTTTTTTATACAGTTCTCTTTATGCTGATTCTAATGACATGACATGAATGCGGAATTTTCAGCCTGACCTTAAAATACAAACTTATCAAGATGTAATGAAACAGGATGGGGAATATGATGAAGAAGAAACACTAGAAGAAATAAGCAAAGAGTTGGAACAGTTTTAAGACAAACCGAATCCTAATTTGAATGAGACTGAGCCAATAAATCTAGGGGATCAAGAAGATGTTAGGGAAACTAAAATCAGTGTACATGCTTTGCCACAGCTAAAAGATGGAATGATTTAAGCATTAATTGATTATAAGGATGTTTTTGCATGGTCTTATGATGATATGCCTAGTTTAAGCACTGAATTAGTGGCTTACAAATTGCCAACTGATCTCGCGTTCCCTCCTATCAAACAGAAGTTGAGGAAGTTTAAAATTGATGTAAGTATTAAAATCAAAGAGGAAATCATGAAACAACTTGAAGCCAAAGTAATTTGAGTGGCTCGTTATCCCATGTGGTTATCCAATGTTGTTCTCATACCAAAGAAAGATGGCAAAATTTGAGTATGTGTTGATTACCGTGATTTGAACAGAGCAAGTCTGAAAGACGACTTTTCACTGCCCAACATCCATATTTTGTTAGACAATTGTGCTAAACATGAGGTTGCCTCTTTTGTGGATTGCTATGCCGGATATCACCAGATCATTATGGATGATGAAGACGCAAAGAAAACGTCTTTTATCACACCATGGGGGATCTATTGTTATCGAGTGATGTCGTTCGGTTTGAAGAATGCTGGAGCAACATACATGAGAGCCATGACCACTATGTTTCATGATATGATGCATAAGGAGATTGAGGTATACGTGGATAATGTGATTATTAAGTCAAAAGGTTGGGCCGACCATGTTAAAGATTTAAGAAAGTTCTTTGAAAGGCTTCGCAGGTATAATCTCAAACTCAACCTGGCAAAATATGTATTTGGAGTTTCGTCTGGAAAGCTATTGGGGTTGGTGGTCAGCCGTCGGGGGATTGAATTGGATCTTCGAAAATCAAAGCCATTCAGGATTTGCCCCCGCCCAAGAATAGGACGGAGGTGATGAGTTTGCTTGGTAGACTGAACTACATTAGCAGGTTTATTGCTCAACTCATAACCACTTGTGAGCCCATATTCAAGTTGCTGAAAAAGAGTGCTGTGGTAAAATGGACTGAAGAATGTCAGGAAGCGTTTGATCGAATCAAAATATATTTGTCAAATTCGCCCGTGCTGGTACCCCCAGAACCTGGTAGGCCTTTGATCTTATATTTATCAGTCATGGACAATTCTTTCGGTTGTGTCCTGGGTCAACATGATGTCACAGGCAAAAAGGAGCAGGTTATTTATTATCTTAGCAAGAAGTTTACCTCATATGAGGCTAGGTATAGTCTTCTTGAAAGGACGTGTTGTGCCCTAACTTGGGTAGCACAGAAGTTGAAGCATTATCTCTCATCCTATACTACTTATCTCATCTCCCGCATGGATCCTTTGAAGTATATCTTTCAGAAGCCTATGCCAATAGGTCGATTGGCAAAGTGGCAAATATTGCTTACCGAGTTCGACATGGTATATGTGACTCGAACCACCATGAAAGTCCAAGCCTTGGCAGATCATCTTGCTGAGAATCCTATCGATGAAGAGTACGAGCCATTAAAGACATATTTTCCTGACGAAGAAGTGTCGTGTGTCGATGAAGTCGTTATAGATGCTGATCCAGGTTGGAAGTTATTCTTCGATGGAGCTGTCACTATGAAAGGAGTCGGAATAGGTGCGATTTTTATCTCTGAATCGGGACAATATTTCCCGGTAGCAGCACAACTTTGATTCTACTGTACTAACAATATGGCAGAGTATGAAGCCTGCATTCTTGGTTTGAGGTTAGCTGTTGATATGGGAGTCCAACAATTATTGGTGTTAGGGGATTCAGATTTGCTCATTCATCAAATTCAAGGCGATTGGGAGACGCGAGATTTGAAGCTCATCCTGTATCGACAATGCTTGCAGGAGCTATGTCAACGATTTGTGTTAGTAAAATTTAGGCATATTCCAAGGATTCATAATGAAATTGCTGATGCTTTAGCCACTCTGTCTTCAATGCTCGAACACCCTGATAAAGCCTACATCGATCCTGTGCATATACAGAGTCGTGATCAGCATGCTTACTGTAATGCGGTTGAAGAAGAGTTCGATGGAGAACCCTGGTTCTTGGATATCAAGTGATACATTCAGTCAGGAGAATACCCAACATATGCCACCAATGGTCAAAATAGGACTATTAGGAGTTTGGCTAGTGGATTTTTCTTAAGCGGGGAGATCTTATATAAGAGAACCCCAGATCTGGGACTTTTGAGGTGTGTAGATGCAAGAGAAGCCTCGGCAATCATGGTTAAAATACACTCTGGAGTATGCGGGTCGCATATAAATGGTCATGTCTTGTCAAAGAAGATTCTTCGAGCAGGTTATTACTGGCTTACTATGGAAAGGGATTCTATTCGATTTGTTCGAAAGTGTCATCAATGTCAGGTACACAGTGATCTGATATGTTCTCCTCCTGTTGAGTTACATGCAATGGCCGCTCCATGGCCGTTCGTGGCTTGGGGAATGGATGTGATTGGACCGATTGAGCCAAAGGCATCAAATGGACATAGATTCATTTTGGTAGCCATTGACTACTTCACAAAGTGGGTAGAAGAAGTAACTTTCAAGTCAGTGACAAAGAAGGCTGTGGTAGATTTTGTTCATGCCAATATCATTTGTAGGTTTGGAATTCCTAGGATGATCATTACAGACAATGCTGCCAATCTCAATAGTCATTTGATGCAAGAAGTGTGTCAACAGTTTAAGATCGCACATCGAAATTATACTCCATATTGCCAAAGGCCAATGGTGTTGTAGAAGCCACCAATAAGAATATAAAAAAATACTATGAAAAATGGTACAAGGGTCTAGACAGTGGCATGAAAAGTTGCCGTTTGCATTGCTAGGTTATCGCACTACTGTTTGCACTTCAATAGGGGTAACTCCATATTTATTGGTGTATGGGACAGAAGCAGTCATCCCTGCAGAAGTTGAAATTCCCTCTCTTCGAGTCATTGTAGAAGCAGAGATTGATGATGGTGAATGGGTAAAAACCCGACTGGAGCATTTGAGTTTGATTGAGGAAAAAAGGCTAATGTCTGTGTGTCATGTCCAGTTGTATCAGAGGAGGATGGCTCGAGCGTATAACAAAAAGGTCCGTCCCAGGAATTTTGAAGTTGGCCAGTTGGTATTGAAACGTATCCTTCCTCACCAGGTTGAAGCGAAAGGAAAGTTCTCCCCTAACTGGCAAGGTCCCTTCGTTGTGAAGAAAGTGTTGCCCAATGGAGCCTTATATTTGACAGATATTGAAGGCAAAATGGCAGAAATGGCTATCAATGCTGATGCGGTCAAAAGATATTATGTATGATACTTGATCCTTTGTTGATTTTATTGCATGTTTAGTACTTGCATTTTTGAAGATTCATATGATGAAGACATTTTATTCTTCTATCCAAACATTGTGTCATCCTTTGTTTACCCGTTTGAGCTTCATTTTATTTTTCTTTCATATCCCTCTTTTGGAATCAAAATAGAGTCAAAGATAAAAGTCAAGAAAATAAGAATAAAAGAAAGAGTTCAAATATAAAAGAAAAAAATCAAATCAGAACAAAGAACAAGCTGACTGGAACTACGTGCGACCTGATTCTCCTCTCTCGAGAGTGAGATACGTAGGCTGCCCTATTTTAGGCTCGGTCCAACGAAATAAAGATTTAAGATTCACCCAGTCAACAAAACTGGGGCATGAGTTAATGTTTTGTTTGAGTCGATTCCAAAAGTTGTAAGTCCCACCCCCACTTCAAGTGTCTTTGAACCCCTTGCCATTCTTTTCTAACCTTATCCAAAAGCCAAGTTACAACCAAAGAAAGTCCTTCAGATCAATTTTTGATAATGTTAAGGCTAAGCATGCAATGGATATGATGATACATTGTGAGGTGCCACTTGTCTCCCTCAGCATAAGAAATCAGGAAAGAAATACAAAAAAAAAAGAGTCTTATTGGTGAAAACCCCCGTGGGCATCATAAGGCGATAGTGAGTTGAGAGAAGTGAAAATGAGAGAGTCTTATTGGTGAAAAACCTCGCAGGCACCATAAGGCGAAGGAGAGTGGAGAGAAATAAAAATGAGAGAGTCTTATTAGTGAAAACCCTCACGGGCACCATAAGGCGATGACGAGTTCAAGAGAAAAGTGAAAAGTGAAAAGAAAGAGATTTGTTGGCAAAAGTCTTTTAAGATGTCGCCAATTGAATATGATGTATGAGCCCGATGGATTGGAAGAATCGGCTCAGCGGCAAAGTCACAAACTCAACAACAAATGGGGAGTTTGGATAGGAAGATCAGGCAGCTTAATCCAAAATGCATTCATACTCATTGGAGTTGTTTGTGATATTCAGATAAGTTTTCTTTTTGAATATGGGACATTGCCTTTTCTTTCATTTACATATTCATGCTTTTTGTATTTTTATGTCATTTATCAAAATAAAAGTCACCATCATTTCTTTACATTTTAAGTCAAGTCTCTATCAAAACAAGCGAGAAAGGATTTCAAAATTTACTACCAGTCTCTCCAATTATATGAGGAAAAGCCAAGGACCAGCACATGAAAGGAATATGATCGTAGTTCAACATGAAGCAAAGGAAGTCTATCAACCGACAGGCTATTGGATTCGTGGAAGCATTCAGATTTGGGAAAAGAGTGCGCCTCAGGGGCATGGTAAAATGGAAACCCATTATTCGAGTCAAAACTCATTTCCCTCAATCTGGATTCGGGGCAACGATGCGGCAAGATAGGGCAATTGTCAGCGATTGGGAACAAAGATGAAAGGAACGAGTGCTGGGGCAGATACCTGAGAAGCCAAGAGCTACAAGCCACCACTAAGTTTTTAACTGACAAATTTTCTTTGTTGAAATAGGGGCATATTCGCTTCACTTAATTCAGCTACCATTGGAAATGCACATCCCTGAGATTTTACTTTATGCTCAGGACCCTCCTGAAAAATAGGATTCTACTTTATGTTCAGGACCCTCCTGAAAAATGGGACTTTACCTTCTGATCAGGACCCTCCTAAAAAAGGGGATTTTACTTTATGTTCAGGACCCTCCTGAAAAATGGGATTTTACTTTATGTTCAGGACCCTCTTGAAAAATGAGATTTTACTTTATGTTCAGGACCCTCCTGGAAAATGGATTTTACTTTAAATTCAGGACCCTCATGGAAAATGGAAATTTACTTTCAATTCAAGACCCTCCTGGAAAATGGAATTTACTTTCAATTCAGGACCCTCCTGGAAAATGAAAATTTACTTTCAATTCAGGACTCTCCTAAAAAAATGAGAATTTACTTTATGTTCAGAATCCTCCTGAAAAATGGGAATTTACTTTATATCAGGACCCTCCTGAAAAATGGGAATTTACTTTCAATTCAGGACCTCCTGGAAAATGAGAATTTACTTTCAATTCAGGACCCTCTTGGAAAATGGGAATTTACTTTCAATTCAGGACCCTCTTGGAAAATGAGAATTTACTTATGTTCAGGACCATCTTGAAAAATGAGAATTTACTTCTATTCAGGACCCTCCTGGAAAATGACTTTATTTTCAGAAACATGAAATCTTTCTTTATCATAATATTTGTTTAGAATAATTTGTTCTAGTTTGGACTTTGATATCAGGATCCATCCCGAAGAACAGAGTGATGAAATTGCAAGCCAGGAACCCTCCCGGAGAACAGGGTGATGAAATTGCAAGTTAGGAGCCCGCCTGAAGAACAGGGTGATGAAATTGAAAGTCAAGCAACAAAGTGA
This sequence comes from Capsicum annuum, assembly GCF_002878395.1. Lineage (NCBI taxonomy): Eukaryota > Viridiplantae > Streptophyta > Magnoliopsida > Solanales > Solanaceae > Capsicum > Capsicum annuum. Next base: position 64,553 of record NW_025887873.1, read on the forward strand.
AATTTAAAGTAAAGTAACAAAGTGAAGAAATTGAAAGCCGAAGCATAGGACGAATAAATGGAAAATTAAGCAACAATGTGAAACAATTGAAAACCAAGCAACAAGTGATGAAATTGCAAGTCAGGAGCCCGCCTGAAGAACAGGGTGATGAAACTGGAGTCAAGAGCCAACAGAAGCTATATAGATAGAATTTTTAATTTCATTTATGTTTTAACTTATAATTTTCATTTTTTTTGATGTAATGATAGAGCGACGGATCGGAACCTCGATGGAACCTCACTCGACTCTCCAGCTTGGTATAGCCCACTTCCTTTCGATCTTGTAAGATAGCGGTCACTTAATTCCCTCATAACTTGGGTAGGTAGGATGTCCGTCAAGACTCGGTTGTCCTTCTTTCTTCAATTTCTTTCTTCGAATAATGATCGGGACAAAATTATGTTTCGTTGTCTACTTCTTTGTATGAAAACACTAGGTGTTTACATTCAAAGGGGGCATGATGTAGACACATAATTTTGTCCCGTCGATGATATTTTTATTTCCAATATCACATAATTTAAGCTCACTTTTTATAATTTTTCCACAAGAAAATAAATATCCACCTCACCTTTACTTATTTATGCATTTATTTTTTGTTTTGTTCTTATCCAAATAACAAACCCACTAACAAACTTAATCCTCAAATATTCTTTTGGTAACAAATTAACCACTCCTCCTATCAATTTTGGACAACACATCATCACCCCACACCCGACCCCACTACCCACCCACGTGACCCCTCACACTATCACCTCTCATATATACATATCATAATATCCACGCACAGAAAAAGGAGATGGAGGAATCACTCTCACAATCTCTCAAAAACACCCCATATTCTCACACTTCATTCTTCCACAACAATACAGAATCCTCACAACCCTCACAACACACACAATTCACTCTACTCAGAATCACACACACAGTTCACAGGAATACACAAGTCGGAGAATAAGAAAAATGGTCATCCTTTTCTTTCTATTTACACACATCGGCACCCACTAAAATCAGGACGAACGATACACAAACGAAAACATAAGAGCTCTCATTTTTTTTTATTTTTATACAGGCTTCACTCTCAATCCACTAAATATACTCACACACACATAGATATATAGGGAGAGGACGAACAGATCTCGAGAGAGTCACAGAGAGAGAAAGCAGATTTCAAGGACAGTTACCGTTCCGACGACATAATCACCGGAAACGCATCGAGGCAGTCACCAAAAATGTCCAAACCCATTGGAACAGATCGTAATCGGTATATTTCTTGTCATTTTGGTCATTGCTGAAGCCTTCGAAGTCACAACATCATAAAGCGATCGAATGGATCTTGATTTCGTTTTTGATTCTGTTCTAACTCGTTAAGATTCGGTTTGAATTTCTCTATTTTCCATGATATTTTGATCAGTTTATACCATTTTTCAGTGGTATTCGGACTTCTGAAGCCATGGGTTTGTCTACCTTGGCATTCCATTTTCGAGAATTGGGTTTCGGGGTTCATTGATACTCATTTTGGGTTTTGGATTTGATTTTCATTCGTATTAACTTGTCTATTGAGATCAGTTTGGACATCAAAGTCGGGGTTTGTCGCTTTGGAGGTTCTCCGTTCGAGTATTTTGGTCTTCGAATTTTCTTATTACCAACAAATTCGATCCTTTGAAGGTCCATTCCTAAATTCTCTATCTTTATTATTTTTTTTAATGTGGCTATGATGTGATCTTTGGTGATGTGGTTTTGAATCTTTAAGTAGTATTAATTGTATTGTGAGGTATGAATGTTTCATGTTCTTAATGCTTGAATCCTCGTTGAGTGGATATGTTGGGTGTTGGTTTTGGAATTTATGTAGTGATTTGAACTAAAGAATTATTGACCTTCGGTTAAAGACGAATTCAGGATTGGGATCGTGATATGATAACAGATGAATATAAATTAGTTATTTTGATTCAATATTACTGTCGTTAATTGAATTTGGTAGTATAAAGATACGCCGATTGGAATAGGCAAGACGTAGGTCAGGTAAGCAAATCTAGAGATTGTGGGTTGATTGAATGGTTTGATTTTATCACTTTTGAATCAATTGTATAATTCGGCCGGGAAATGCCCCGAAGTATCTGTATATATTTATTCACCGGGAATGCCCCGAGGTATCTTGTACCCAGAGGACGTTCGTGATGAAGGCCCGAGGCGTCGGGTAGAGCATTAGTCTAGAATTAATTTAGAGTAGGATTTATTTTCACGCATTTCTTATTTTTGGACTGTATAATTGGACTAGACACTAAATTTTGGATTGTTTTATTTTTTTTGTTTTGATTGATTGTGTTCGTATGTTTTGTGTGGTTTATACCTTCGTAGTGTCAAATTAGCCGATACGCTTCACCAAGCGACCGTGGTCAAACCACGGGATTGAGGGGTGCCTACCATCTTCCTCTTGGTCAACAGAATTCCTTAGCTGGAATCTCGGTTTGCGGATCAGTTTTAGAGTCAAAACCGTTTTGAAAAGGATTTTCAAAGGTGACTTGGCACACCTAATTATGTCAAGTGGCGACTCTGAGTTTTCATGCAAATAATCCTTTTCGAAACAACTTTTCACCTTTTGTCACTTCAATAATAAAAATTCTTTCAAAACTAAAATCAATCTTTTCGGGTTAAAAAGGGGGTGTGACAAGTCATACAACATTGAAAAACATCTACTTCTCTCAGCAATTTTATCGAACAATTTAGGCGCATCTGATGAGAAAGTTAAAGCATTAATCAAAAGAGGAGCACAACCTAAGAGCTTAATTTGGTTGTATTGGTGCATGTCGAATGAATCACGTAATGGCTCAGTATCCGCTCACTTGTAGTCGTTAATGCTCAAAACAGGTGGAAGCGAGCCAATAGGTGCACTAGGACTAGGAAATTCTGCAGAAATATCCCCCTTCGGCAATCTATCGAATACCTTGTAGTCAAACTCTAGTGGTCCCTTGACGGAGAAAGAGAGAGGTGAGAATTTGAGCTTGGTAGCATCAATAGAAGCACCGGACAGAACGTCGGAGTAAATGTATTGCAGTATTGTATCTCCAACACCAAGAACAGGGAGCTCTGAATCCAAATGGGAATTTACCAAATCAGCCACCTCGGTGTTACTATCAACGGAAGCTGACTCTGGTACAGAGGTGATATTTATAGCATCTGAATTCTCTAGAGTATCAATGGAAGTGGAGTCCAATTGCATCTCTTCCCGCAACACTGATCGCACATCGCAAATAGAAGAAAGCATACGTTTGGTACGTTCTTGCGACTCTACCACTATATCCTGCACGATTTTGAAGGAAGTGTATATCTTCTCCAAAATTGCAGGTGGATAAGTGGGGCTCGGGGATGAAGGTGCAGTAAGAAATTACTTGTTGTATGGGGCTAGTGGAGTTTGAAAGGAAGATGATACCCATTTGGTAGAGGAGGGACAATGAAAGCACCATTGTAACGATGGGGAATCATATTGAAAAGGAGAACCATAGTCACATACATCGAAATAAGAATTCATCATAGAAACAAAAGGGAAAATAGAAAAGGGAGATTTCAGAATGCTAAAAATTTAGCTAAGAAAATAAAAGACAACTTCATAACATGAGCCCAAATAGATTATATTCCTCTACTATATATAGACATCTTCCTGGGGTCCCAAATGTAATTTGACATCTTTGCAAATAGGACCTCCATCTTGGTTAAATTCATAACAAAATCTTTCATGTTATTAGACAGGAGAAATGGTAGAGTTGTTTATCGATATCTTTTGGAGTTGTTGGAATCTGGAGTTAAAACTACAACGAGCAATTTCGAAATTGAGGCAGGAGTTTTTTTTTCTCCTAGAGTTTATATGACTTTTGAAGTCAGCAGTTTAAAAAACCTATCCTTTTAATACTAATCCTTTTAACAATAATGGGGTAAACTAAAATCAATGGAATAAAATGTTCAAAAATTTATTGTAGCGACAGTTTTTTGTGTCCTAATGGAATTGAAAATTCTATTTGCTAATTTAAATAAGACACTTGGATTTACATTTGTTGTATAATAACTAACAACTAAACTAACTGATTTATAGTGCTAAGATGCCAAATGGCTTATTAATAGGATGCCACTTGGCTTAACATGGAGGCTTTATCCTCTCCTATTAATAGATTATATTAATCTGTGAAGTTAAAAGGTTATATGTCTTTTAAAAATACTACACCAAAATAACTATTATGCAAGAATAAATAAGATAACTCTAAATTATTATAGTAGTATTTTTGTAGGTATGTTTACATATGTGAGGCCTCTAATTAAAACTTGGCTTTAGGCCACTAATTTTATTGAGACGTTACTGAGAAGAAGAGCCAGAACGGTACAGTGAAATATGAAAGTCATTACACGGCAAATTTGTTCTCATTGTGGATAAACATGCCAGTCGCAGAGTGAAGCAACTCCAGGCCACTATTTATCAGTT
>NW_025887874.1:0-1555 GCF_002878395.1 Capsicum annuum
TAAGATGCTTATATTAATTGAGAATGACTATTAAGGTAAAATAATAACGTACTTTCGATGAAAATTCATGAAATCAACTCCATTGATATGCTCTATTTAATTTGGCGATATCTTTGATATAATATAGTGCACACTATTATAAATAGTAATAAGAATTTTGATTTGAAATCTTTCGAACAACGTAAATAGATAAATAATTGACCGAGTAAAATATGCAATTCAAGCATATTTTGTTTCACTTAAAAGAGTAAAACTTTAAACGTATGGTCCAAAGACGTCAAGGTGTAATATCAGTGGAGCAGAAATAAATTATTGTGCAAAAAATAAAACAAAAAGTAAAAATATAAGATATAAAGTACGATTTGTGCTTTGGCGCATAAAAGACTTTCGCAAAAATTCTGATATTATTTTGTAAAAATGTATTCGCCTATGATGAATGGATTGATTTCTTCTAGTCTGACAATATATAAAAAAAATTAAATGTGTATAATAAATTGTTGTTATGTCTACCTAGACATTGTTATGAAGCATATAAATATACCCAAAAATTTATAAGATAAAGCTACGTCTAATTCTTATATGAATTAAAGTGATTTCATATAGAGTATCCCAATAATTATGATATCACTTTATGAAAAAAAGGGGAAAGGCATCATTTCCGCCTCATACTATACAAGAAAAGTCTAAGCCACACCTAAATTATATAAGTGATCTATTACACACCTTAACTATATAAAAGTGATATTATTATCTCCCCGCGACCCCCATTCTAAGGCGCGTGTGTTACACTTATTTTAGGCACGTCCAGCCTATTAAATAACAAAAGTAAACGGCTAAAAACATTAAGGGAAAAGGCATCGTTTCCACCCCAAACTATAGTCGAAAGGTCGAATCCACACCTAAACTATATAAGTGCCCTATTACACACCTTAACTATAAAAAATTGATACTTTTTACTGATATGGTGTTGACGTGGCAGCGCGTGTAAAACACTACACCACATGAGAGTGGTGGTAGCCTGACAGGGTGTAAATAGTTTCACTTTTTTATAGTTTAGGCGCGTAATAGGTCACTACTATAGTTTAGGTGTGGCTTCGACTTTTCAGGTATAGTTTAGGGTGGAAACGATACCTTTTCCCCGAAAAAAATGGATACATTTGAACATGCATTCATATACTACAAAAGAAACTATTGCAATTAATTTATTTATTTAACAACTATTGTCAAGATTTATTAGTTATAAAAATGCGGGGTAATACATGAAGTCCTCTTCAAGCAATCTATTATTAAACTCTCAAAGGCAGTTAATTATTGATATTTATTTAAATCAAATTAAGATACTTGCAACTTATAAAACAAGTGACTCTACTGTCTACACAACAGAAGATGCTTGATCTTTTTTGAAAACTGATTACAATATCATATGTAGATGATGCTTCTTGCATAACGTACTTTAGGAGAATATAAGAAGATTAAATTGAGTATATTTTTACAAAGTTCTTTTTCAGATGCGAGCTTCAATATAATATATACAAATTTAAAGTACGTTATCTTC
>NW_025887875.1:0-3110 GCF_002878395.1 Capsicum annuum
GAATCTGTTTAAGAAAGTCGTGACAAATTCCTCCCACTCTATAGGACTTGTATTCTCTAACCTCTCAGACTTCCACTGTTTGTACCAAGTGTGAGGAACATCCTATAACTGGTATGCGGCTAACTCGGCACTCTGATAAAAAGTAACTCCCATGATGTCTATGACCTTCTAGACTTGGTCAATGAATTCCTGAGGGTCTTCATTAGACTTAGACCCAGAGAAAGATGGAGGGTTCATTCGGGTAAAGTCTCGAATCCTAGCTGCAGCTGAATTGGCCACTGGATTGGCCGGAATAACTGGTGGCCATTTATTTTGGGCAGCCACAGACTGATCAAGTGTGGAGAATGCGGCCCTAAACTCCGCATGAGATTCGCCCAAAGGATCTTCAGGCTGAGGAGCTGGCTGGTTTCTTCTTTTTAGAGGCATATTCTAAAATAAGAGAAGAACGGATTAGACTGAGAGTTTAACTTGAGATTATGCTCACTAGCACGATATGAATATAGAAAAAAGGGAAACTGTTCCTAAAACATCTTATAGCCTCTTGCACATAAATGTGGTGCGCAACACACCAATGCACAAGACTCCTAGATGCGGCTTTCAGACTTCCTAGGGCTCTATTGAACCTTAGGCTCTGATATCAAGTTTGTAATGCCCAGATTTTCTAAACCGGAGTGCTACACGGTGCTTATAACCCCGAAGGACCACAAGCTAACCCATGACTAATATTTGTACCTATACACTGCAATATATATGATGTAAAAATATGAAAAACATGAACAATAGGCCATAAGGTTCAACTGCATAGAATATCTGACAAATCATAACATCTAAATGAGGTAACGAATACCCAAAACAACTGAAATCTGAATCAAATCTGAGCTAAATCTGAAAGCCTCTAAATACTGTTTGAATAAAGAGTTGAAGAAACATGTCTCCAACTAACTTCGTCTAGCAAAACTGAACTGAAATAATAAATGAAATAAATAATATAGTCCTCGAATGGATGAGGACTCATTGCAACTTTGCGATTGGAATGCTACTGCTACTGCTGATCTGGAGCTCGTATCTGTGAACCTATGGTGTAACTTGAAGAAAGTACCATAGCGCAAATGCGTCAGTACAACTGGGAGTACTGAGGATACGAGTGAGGTAGGCTAAATGCAAAAAAGGTTTACATGCATGAACGATGCTAACTGACTGACTGATATGAACGTAAAGTGCAAACATGCATACGTAGTAACTGAGATCGTGATTACGTGATATCTAGATCTGGACACTAATACATGATTTACTGATATCTAGCATGACAAATACTGAAATTCTGATAACATAGATGACTGTGTCTGACAGTCCTGAATCTAATGGAACTATCTGTGTTCCATTCTGTAACTAAATTGACTGTATCTAACAGTCCTGATGTACTGAAATCTGAAGAACTATCTGAGTTGTTTTACTGAGACTAGGACTGAAACTGTGGGAGGTAGTTGTTTGACCGACATGCCCCAATAACACATATAGCTAAGTTGGGGTCCAATCTCTGCCCCGACTGGAAGGGTGTCAATACCACGCCACTGATAAGGACAGCTGTGAGTGACCCTTAGCTGGAAGGTACTCAAAATGAGAATGGTGGAAACCCAAAACTGATGGATTAAGCCACCTCATCAACCCTAATCTGACAGGTTAAGGTGTCTCAACCTACGCTGGCTACGTAGTTCTGGAACACAAGGATGATTATTAAGAATCACACCCTAAACTGACAGGTGAGTTCCCATCCTTGGGTTCACTCGATGCTAACTTCTACTCCCATTTGAAGAGACTGAATGTGATTTAACTAACGGTACATGGACTGAGTAACTGACTTCCGTTGACTGATGGATTAGTGCTACTATTTGAGAATTAACTGAGATCATGAGATTTCTGAGGTTTCCTGAGTCACATGCCCGACTGAGTTCTATAGATCATGGCTTGACTGAGATTATCATGATAACATGACATGGCTCTAGGTACACAGCTATATTTTTTGGGTACAAGTACCCCCAGGACTCAATGGAAGGAAACTGACACACATGACTGACTTGATCATAAGAGTAGAGTCCACAATTTACCATATCATGAGTAGAGTATTTCACACTAAGCATAGTTCTCAACATCTCATACATGGAAAGGAAATTCATACAACATGTATATACTTGCATAGCTTTAATATCATGGTCAATCCATATCACAACAATAACGCATATCACTCAAATGGAATTCATGGGAAATCGTAAAGCAGAGAGCATGGACTTGTCATTTAAGCACTATTAAATCATGGGATATGAATTCTATCATCTAGGCATATTATCAAACACTTTGCATGCATTCTTTTAGCTTAAGTGTGTTCATGAATTTCACCATATTAAGCCACATAAGGATCATGGGTTTCATCTAACAAACACATATACTTCATGAAATCATCTTTAGATATCATCTTGAAACTTAAACAACAATCATCAACATGTACATGCTCATATCACAACAAGACAATCACAAAATATTTAAAACATGGTTCTTGAGCTCTATGAACGAAATGGATCCATAGATGAACACTACTCATATCTGACTCAAGGTTCTTGATGTTTTTGAACTTCAAGGATTTGAAATCCTTTGATTTTTGAAGAATATTGGGTCTTGTTCTTGGAGATTAAAGTTAGAGAGAAACCCTAGTTTTGGTTTGTGAAATAATAATGAGCAAAATGGCTGAATTCAGACTTATCTAGGTATATATAGGCGAGTGGTAAGTGACCAAAATACTCCTATTAAAACGGCTTGGAAGTAAACTGAACGTGGCCTGTGACGACCCGATTGACGGTCCGTCATTTCGACCGTCATACGTGGACCAGAAATGGGGTTCACTGGATAAGATTTGACGGCCTAGATAACGGTCCGTAAAAAATCTGACGGTCCGTCAACTCGTTGTCAATCCTTATCCAGATTGTGGCCCTACTGCCTTGGCTGTGACGGTCAAAGTGGCGGTCCGTCACTTGTTTGGCGGTCCGTTAACTTGGACCTCGCACCTGGGCGTTTCGGTCAGTTCTGAGTAAAACATCCATAACTTCCTCTTCTGGTGT
>NW_025887876.1:0-4759 GCF_002878395.1 Capsicum annuum
CCGTCAGTCAACGGAACTTAGTGAATTCAGTTCAGTCCAGCTAAACAGTAATCTCAGTAATCGTTCAGTCCAGCCTAGTACAGACTAGAAATCAGTTCAGTGTCTATTCAGTTGGAAGTAGGATTCAACATCGAGTTAACCCAGGGATGGGGGCATTCCTATCAGCAGAGGGTTTGACCCTTTGCAAGAGTCCCTGTATTACAGAACTATTTAGCCCACGTAGGTTGAGGTATCTTCCTGCCAGACATTATGAGGGTTGATATTTCTTATCTGAGTTATCCTACTAGAGAGGGTTAACGAAATATCTTTCTATTAGAGAGGGTTAACTCACAGCCTGTCTTTACCCGTGGCACTGTATTAACACCCTTCTAACTGGGGTTAAAGTTTGGACCGTAATCAATTTAGAGAGAGGTATGTCGTCTAGATGATTACCTCCTACAATCTCACTTCTACTCTCAGTCTTAGAATAGAATTTAGTTTAGTTCTACAGATTTAGGACTATCAGACATAGTCACTCAGCTCAGTACTAAACTTAGTATGGTTCCATAGTATTCAGAACTATTGGATATAGTCTTTCAGATAATCAACAATATAGTACTCGTAAACTCAGTTATTGGTTATCAGTATTCAGATTTAGTACTCAGTATTAGCATGATCTCAGTTATAGTTTATGCATTCATGAATGTACTCTTACTCAGTCATACTTATGTTATTTAGTTATTATTGTGCATGCATATGAACCCATGCATTTCAGCCTACCTCACTGAGCATACCAGTATATTTAAAGTACTGACGTATGCTTTTCTTTGCGCTATGATATCTTATATCATAGGTTAAGATGCATGAGCTCCAGAGCACCCTTAGAAGTTTAGATTCTCAACTTTTAAAGTAGTGGTGAGTCCTTATAGTTTGAGGACATGCTTATTATTTATAGTACTTCAGTTTTATTTTAGTAGATGGAGTTGGTTGGAGGCTTGTCCCATCAACTCCATAGTTCAGATAGTTAGAGGTTTTTCCAAACTAGAGTATCTTTAGACAGTTGCTCAGTTTTTCAGTACTTATATTCAGTTTTGGTATTTTGATACCCCATTCATATTTATTTATAGAATTTAAACCTTATGGAATATGTTTTTGCCTATTTCCGCAATCATTACAGTATTTATTACACAATTATTACGGTAGGTACCAGTCATGGGTTAGCTTGTGATCCTTTAGGATTATGAGCATCATATAGCATTTGGGGTATAGATTTGGGGCATTACATAAGGGAATGTCTATAACACCCCTCAAAATTCTCTCTAGTCTGACCCTTAGAGTGTATTTTGTGAATCGAAAATCCGGTCCTAAAAGTTTAAGAAGTGTCTTTCCAAGTTTGAAATACTTTGAAACGTGTAGAATTTCCGTAATATCGACTTTTTTTTTATATAGAAAATTTAATAATCTTTCTATCGATACGAAATTCACTCAAACCCGATACTCGATCAAAAAGTTAGAGCTATTTTAGTGAGATAGTGTGCCACCTGGCTCTTTAGCGCGTTGTGAAGCCAGCCAAAATGGCAATCATCAAAATCCAGTGAGCCTCGGTGATTATGGTTCATTTCTCTAAGACTTAATTTTAGAATTGTCAATTTCTAGTGCACCAATGTGATTTCACCGCATCGTGGTACCTTTTCAGTTTGCAACCAAGGTGGCAACGCGATTGCCACCACGTCGAGCCATCATGTAGTTTTTCAATTGCCCAATTTCCAGTGAACTAGCGCGATTATGGAACGTTGTGCCAGCATGTAAAATTAGGATTTTGATAGCATTCTTGACATGGATTGGATTCATTCCTGCTATGCCTCAGTTGACTGCAGAAATAAAATAGTATTAGTTATCGAATGAACCTATCCTAGAGTAAAGGGGTAGTACTTCAGCACTTAGGGGTCAGCTTGTTTATTACCTTCAGGCTAGAAAAATGATAGCTAAGGACTATGTCTACCATCTCATTCGAGTCCAGGACTCTAGTTCAAAAACCTATACTCTTGAATTAGTGTCAGTAGCATGTGAATTCCCAGATGTGTTTCTCGAAAACCTTCCTGGAATTTCTCCTAAAAGGGAAATTGATTTTGAAATTGATCTTCTTCCAAATACTCATCCCATATCTATCCCGCCATACAGAATGGCTTCATCAAAACACAAAGAATTAAAAGAGCAGTTAAAGGATCTCTTAGATAAGGCCAGTGGGGCACACCAGTGTTATTCATGCGTAAGAAAGACATTTCCCTCAGAATGTGTATAGCTTACCGTCAGTTAAATAAAGTTACTGTTAAGAACCAGTATCCACTCCCCAAAATTGATGACTTATTTGACCAACTTCAGTGTTCGAATTATTTCTCTATGATAGACCTCGGATCAAGCTATCATCTGCTTAGAGTCAGGGAATGTGACATCCCCAAAATAGCTTTCAAAACTCGGTATGGTCACTTTGAATTTTTAGTCATGTCCTTTGGTATTACCAATGCCCCAGAAACCTTTATGGACTTGTGAACCATGTTTTCAAGATGTACTTGAACATGTTCATCATAGTCTTCATAGATGACATTCTTGTTTACTCCCATAGTGAACATGATCATGCAAACCATCTTATAATAATATTGCAGACTCTCAAAAACCATCAGGTATTTGCCAAATTCAGTATGTGTAAATTTTGGCTAAGGTCAGTGGCTTTCCTTGGCTATATGATTTTCGCTGATGGCATTAGAGTTGATCCCTAAAAGACCAAAGTAGTGAGAAATTAGCCCAGACCTATCTCTCTATCAGATATCAGGAGTTTCTTGGGTTTGGCCGGCTAGTACCGATGGTTCATTGAGGGATTTTTATCTATTGCATCCCCTATGTCCAGATTGACTCACAAGAAAGTCAAATTCCAGTGGTCAAATTCTTATGAAAAGAGTTTTCAGGAGTTGAAGACTTGACTACAGTTTTGACCCTACCAGATGGTTCAAACAGTTTTTTTTGTGTACTGTGATACTTCCAAATTTGGATTGGGTTATGTTTTGATGCAGCTGTAGTCTTTTCCTCTATACAATTTAAGTCTCATGAGAAGAACTACCCTAATAATGATCTTGAGTTGGCAGATGTAGTATTTTCCTTAAAGATTTGGAGGCACTATTTTTATGGTGTGCATGTTGATGTGTTCACTGATCATAACAGCCTGCAGTATGAGTTTTCTCAAAAAGACCTCAACCTTCGTCAGAGAAGGTGGTTGGAGTTATTGAAATACTATGACATGAGTATTTTATATCATCTGAGAAAGGCTAATGTAGTGGCTGATGCTCTTAGTAGAATATCTATGGATAGTGTTTCCCATGTTGAGAACAGTGAGAAGAAGTTAGCCCAGGAAGTTCATCAGCTTACTCGACTAGGTATTCTCTTAGTCAATTCAGCAGAAGGTAGTGTTTGGGTGTAGAGTAGCTTAGAATCATTCTTAGTTTTTGACGTGAAGAAAAAGCAGGATAGGGATCCCAGTCTAGTCCAGTTGAAGAAATCATTTAGAAATCAGAAGGTAGAGGTTTTCTCCCAAATGGGAGATAGTGTTTTGCATTGTCAGGGTCGTCTGTGTGTGCCAGGGCTAGATGACTTAAGGCAGCAAATTCTTGCAGAAGTGCATGGTACGCGATACTCTATTCATCCAAGGCCCACAAAGATATACCATGATTTATAAGAGATCTATTAGTAAAGTAGGATGAAAAGAGATTTTGCAGAGTTTGTGGCTAAGTGCTCAACATATCAGCAGGTTAGGATTGAGCATTAGAAGCTTAGTAGGTCCATACAAGAGTTCATCATTCCCACTTGGAAATGGGAAAAAGTAAACATAGACTTTGTGACGGGTCTGCCTCATACATGTTATTAGCATGATTCAATTTGGGTCATTATAGACAGGGTGACCAAATCATCTTATTTCCTACCAGTTTATACCTCTTACTCAGTCGAGGATTATCCCAGACTCTATATTAGGGAGTTGGTCAGATTGCATGGTGTTCCATTGTACATTATCTCAGATAGAGGTTCCCAGTTCACCTATCATTTTTGGAAAGCATTCCAAAAGGGCCTTGGTACCTGAGTTCACCTCAGTACAACTTTTCATCCTCAGAAAGATGGTCAAGTAGAAAGGACAATTTAGACTTTAGAGTATATACTGCGAGCATGTGCGATAGACTTTAAAGGTAGTTGGGATGACCACTTACCTTTAATTGAGTTCGCATATAACAACGGCTATCACTCCAGTATTCAGATAGCTCTATTTGAGGAGCTTTATGGGAGGAGGTGTAGATCTTTCATTGGTTGGTTTGAAGTGGGTAAGGCCATAGTGGTAGGGCCTGACTTGGTATTTGATACCTTAGAGAAAGTCCAGTTAATCAGGGAAAGACTTAAGACAACTCAGAGCCGGTAGAAACCATATGCAAAAAGGATCTTGAGTTTAAGATTGGTGACTATGTGTACTTGAAGATCTCTCTTATGAAAGGAGTGAAGCGGTTTGTCAAGAAAGGGAAAATCAGTACCCGATATGTCGGTCCTTACCAAATTCTCAGCCATTTTTCATGTCTCCATGATAAAGAAATGCATAGGTGACCCATCAGGCGTAATCCCCATAGAGGGAATAGATGTTCAGAATAGCCTCTCTTACGTGGAGATCCCAGTCGAAATCCTTGATTATCAGATTAGCAGATTGAGAAACAAAGAAGTCCCTCTAGTCATAGTTCTATGGAAGAATCAG
>NW_025887876.1:7759-68519 GCF_002878395.1 Capsicum annuum
ATATTCATGTGTATCTATGATAGACCCTTGAATTGTGAAATTAGAGTCGAATTATGATGTTCACTAGTTGTTAATACTATATGCATATATTGTTCTCCCCAAGGGCTTAATAAATTGTCCATGTGAACTATTAAGAGATGAAATTATATCAAGTTAACTTATGTGCAAGTTATATTATGCAAATGTTTGTCAAAATTCCCTAATGAATGAATGATGATCAAATACTTAGCTTATATGCTTCAAGTTGTTCTATGTCTCTTAATTTATGCTATCGAGTCCTGGGGTACTTATACCCGACAATTTAACTGTTTACTTAGAGACATGGTCAGTCATAGAACAATATCAGTTACGGCATGATCACTAGTACCCTTAGTCAGTTATAGAACTCAGGAAAACTTAGTAGAATCAATATTAGTCCAGTCTAATTCAATATCCAATTCAGACCTCAGTAAGTTCAATTAGATAATAGGATTCAATAGTATTCCGTCAGTCAACGGAACTTAGTGAATTCAGTTCAGTCCAGCTAAATAGTAATCTCAGTAATCGTTCAGTCCAACCTAGTATAGACTAGAAATCAGTTTAGTATCTATTCAGTTGAAAGTAGGATTCAACATCGAGTTAACCCAGGGATGGGGGCATTCCTATCAGCAGAGGGTTTGACCCTTAGCAAGAGTCCCTGTATTACAGAACTATGTAGCCCACGTAGGTTGAGGTATCTTCCTTTCAGACATTATGAGGGTTGATATTTCTTATCCGAGTTATCCTACTAGGGAGGGTTAATGAAATATCTTTCTATTAGAGAGGGTTAACTCATAGCTTGTCTTTACTTGTGGCACTGTATTAACACCCTTCCAGCTGGGGTTAAAGGTTGGACCCTAATCAATTTAGAGAGAGGTATGTCGGTTAGATGATTACCCCTACAGTCTCTGTTCCAGTCTCAGTCATAAAATAGAATTTAGTTTAGTTCTACAGATTCAGGACTATCAGACATAGTCACTCAGATCAGTACGAAACTCAGTATGGTTCCATAGTATTCAAAACTATTAGATATAGTCTTTCAGATAATCAGCAATATAGTACTCGTAAACTCAGTTATTGGTTATCAGTATTCAGATTCAGTACTCAGTATTAGCATGATCTCAGTTATAGTTTATGCATTCATGCATGTACTCTTACTCAGTCATACTTATGTTATTCAGTTATTATTGTGCATGTATATGAACCCATGCATTTCAGCCTACCTCACTGAGCATACCAGTACATTTAAAGTACTGACGCATGCTTTTCTTTGCGCTATGATATCTTATATCATAGGTTCAGATGCATGAGCTCCAGAGCACCCTTAGAAGTTTAGATCCTCAACTTTTAAAGTAGTGGTGAGTCCTTAGAGTTTGAGGACATGCTTATTATTTATAGTACTTCAGTTTTATTTTAGTAGATGGATTTGGTTGGAGGCTTGTCTCATCAACTCCATAGTTCAGATAGTTAGAGGTTTTTTCAAACTAGAGTATCTTTAGATAGTTTCTCAGTTTTTCAGTACTTATATTCAGTTTTGGTATTTTGATACCCCATTCATATTTATTTATAGAATTTAAACCTTATGGAATATGTTTTCGCCTATTTCTGCAATCATTACAGTATTTATTACACAATTATTACAGTAGGTACCAGTCATGGGTTAGCTTGTGATCCTTTAGGATTATGAGCATCATATAGATTTTGGGGTATAGACTTGGGGCATTACATAAGGGAATGTCTGTAAAACCCCATAAAATTCTCTCTAGTCTGAGCCTTAGAGTGTATTCTGTGAATCGAAAATCCAGTCCTAAAAGTTTGAGAAGTGTCTTCCCAAGTTTGAAATACTTTGAACCGTGTATAATTATAGAAAATTTAATAAGCTTTCCATCGATATGAAATTCACTCAAATCCAATACTCGATCAAAAAGTTAGAGCTATTTTAGTAAGATAGTGTGCCACCTGGCTCTTTTGCGCGTTGCGGAGCCAGCCAAAATGGCAATCATCAAAATCCAGTGAGCCTCGGTGATTATGGTGCATTGCTCCAAGGCTTAATTTCAGAATTGTCAATTTCTAGTGCACCAATGTGATTTCACCACGTCGTGGTGCCTTTTTAGTTTGCAACCAAGGTGGTAACGTGATTCCCACCACGTTGAGCAATCATGTAGTTTTCTAATTGCCCAATTTACAGTGAACTGGCACGATTATGGAACGTCGCGCCAGCATGTAAAAGTAGGATTTTTCAGTTTAATTCCAAGGGCTTTTTGGTCTTTTCCCACTCTTTTTTAGCTCCTATATATATACCCAATAAAAGGCTTTCAGCCTTACTTCCCATCTTTAACATCAAAAATAGGGTTTACAAAATTAAAACCCTTATTTATTCTTCAAGGAAAATCAATAGAGATCAAGAGAAATCAAGAGGAATCAAGAATCTCTCCAAGAACTTTCAAGAAAAGAGTTTTCCCAAGGTATGTAGATGTTGATTCTTGGGTCCCTTTCATCCAAGAAGCTCAAGAACCCTTTTCTAAAATTCAAAGATATTGTGTTTATGGGTTTTCATGATTCATGTGAGTTGAAATTGATGTTCCTTCTATCATTGAGTTGTGATTCATGTTTGTTTACAAGGCTTTCAAGCTTTGACCCTAGTATGTGGAATTCATGTGATGGTTATGATAAACCCTCTTTAAGTTGCTTTCTATGTGATGTGTTCATGTCAATTAAGTGTAGAAATGGTTGAATAAGCAAAGCATGCTCCCCATATGTTTGATAAAATGCTTATGTGAATAATTAGGGCCATTATAGCATGTTGATTAGGAAACCCCAATTGTGTGCAAGTTCATGCATGCCAAGTGTTTGTTGAAATGCCTTAATGAAAGAATTGTGGTATGATACCATGAAATCCCTAATTAGGTGCAACCCATGCATGCCTAGTGTTTGATGAATGCCTTAGAGAATGAATTGTGCCATGATAGCATGGAATCCCCAATTAGGTGTAGACCCATGCATGCCTAGTATTTGTTGAAAGGCCTTAGTAAATAAGCTGAGATATGATAGTATGAAATTCACTAATTATATGCTCTTTGATACATGCTAAGCCTATAATACATGCCAAATGCTTGACGAGTAAGTTGTGACATAATAGTATGAAGTTTCCCCAATCATGTGCTGTCCAATACATGCCAAGACTAATATACCTGCGAAGTACTTGATTCAAGACCTTGTTGAATGGAGTATGATCTTGTAATATGTTTTCTTTACACGATTATATGTCTATAATTCCTATCTGCTTGAAGTGATGCCTTAGTGATTGTGATGGTGAATATATGGTTGTGATTCTTAAATGCTTGAAGTGATACCTTAGTGATTGTGATATGAATATATGGTTATGATTCCTAAATGCTTGAAGAGATGCTTTGGTGATTGTGATAAGGAATGAATGACCGTGCTTATGACTAGTCAAGAATGGTTTTGTCTTACTTTTATGTTATCGAGTCATGGGGGTATTTATACCTGACAATTTAGCTACTGTCTAGAGCCTGTGTTAGTTTTCACGATAATCCCAGTCAGGCCATGATTCTTAGAACTCAATGAATTATAGTACTCTATATCCTCAGACAGATATAGAACTTAAAAAATTTCAGTAATCTCAGTAATCTTCATAATCCCCGTATTGCTAGTAATCTAGCCTCGGCACTATACTTAGCTCAGATCTAGTTATATTCAAGTGTTTAGTTCCAACCTCGATAGTGATCGAGTAATCTATTCAAACTCTATATCATCAATCAGATACCATGATTCAGTTGTATTCTATCATATACGGAACCATGTGAATTTCTCTTAACTCAGTCAGGTCAATTAAGAAATGTGATCAGTATTAGATTTAATTCAGTTTGTGTTCAGTTGGAAATTTAATTCAGAGTCTTTAGTTGGGATTAAGGGCTAGCACCGAGTGAGGAAAGGGATGACGACTCCCCATCAAAGAGAGGCTGAGTCGCTAGGAGAAATTATTGAACTTAAGAACTGCATAGCTAGCACAGAATGCAAGAGTCCCCGTCAGTATAGGCTGTCACCGTTAGAGAGGTTTGACTATTATATTACCTTAGGTTGACTTCTTATGAGGGTCATACATTAGAGAGGCTTGACCAGAGAGGTCTTTACTCGTGGCACGGTATTGACACCCTTCCAGCTGGGGTTACAGGTTAGAACCCCACCTATGGGAGGTTGGGGCATGTCGGTTAAGTAACTACTTCCCAAAGTTGCAGTTTTAGTATCAATCTTCAGAAATCATATTTGTGAGGTACAGTTGTCTATCTCAGTGAGGAACTCAGATAGTTCCATTGATTCATGACCATCCATCAGATAGGCTTGGTCCCAGATTCAGTTGAGTATTCTTTTTATCAGAACCATAGATCTCTCAATATATAGGCTTGATTTCAGTCTCAGATTCAGTTGAGTATCCTTATTATCAGATCTATAGATCTCCCAATAGATAGGCTTGATCTCAGTCTCAGATTCAGTTGAGTATCCTTCTTATCAGATCCAGAGATCTCCCAATAGATAGGCTTGATCTCAGTCTCAGATTTTGTTGAGAATTCTTGTTGTTAGATTCAGACATGATTATTTTCTTATCATTAATAATAGATTTTGAAGTCATCCATTAGAGAGAGGTTGATCTCTGATTCCGTCAGTCGAGAGTAGTGAGCTTAGAATTCAGTCATTTATGTGAGTATATTTAGTAATCAGTTATCAGTATTAGATGATTCAGTGATTCTATATCTTAGTGTTAGTAGTGACTTTACATGACAGTAAAGCGGTATCTGAGTTTCAGTATCTATGGTTATGATCATTGTGATTATGGTTTGTGAATTCCTGTATGTGTTCTCGTTTGGTACTCTCATGATTATTCAGTTATGTAACTATTCATTCATGAGCCTTTACATTTAGCCTTACCTCATCTGCATACTTGGTACATTCCTGTACTGACGCATTTGTGCTATGGTGTTTTATTTGACACCATAGGTCCAGAGGCACGTGATCCAGAGTTCCCTTAGCAGTTCAGTCCTAGTCAGAAGCAGTAGACGTAGAAGTGAGTCCTCTTCATTTGAGGATGATCCTTGTATTATTATTGCATCAGACTTTGTTTATTTTTAGTTGATAAAGTTAGTTGGGGACATGTCCCATTAACTCTATAGTTCAGACAGTTAGAGGCTTTTCTAACGGATGTATTAGTATTCGGTTTTTTTCTTCAGTTTTGAGTATTTATAGATGTGTTGAACCTTATGTCTTGTTTCTACCTATTTTTCCACATTTATTTTCAGATATTATGCAGTATTTATGGTATAGATATCAGGAAAGGGTTAGCTTATGGTCCTTTGGGGTCATGAGCACTGTGTAACGACTAGGGGGTAGTCTAGGGTCATTACAATGTGCTTAATGGATATTCTTTGATTCCAGTTATAGGCTTTGTTGAACTACTATAGGAATGAGCAGTGTCGGTATTAGTGTTAGCATTGGTATTGGTATTGACATTGGGACTGGTATTGGATGGTTAATTGATAGTGGCTTTTGATTTTGATTTTAGGCTTATTATCATGTCTTTAATTTAATATTATCTTATTTTGTTATATGTTTGTAATTCATTCGACATGGGGTGTAGGGTGATTAATGGTTTGGGTATTGAAGGTGGTCTCTGGTCCTAGTTAGACTTGAGATACCCGACATGACTTGGACCTAGTTCGCATCATGTCAGTGTGGCTTCCTGATAAATTTTTATTGTCTCTGCTTTAATATTTTTTGGTATTCTTTGTGCTAGCCCCTTTTACATATATCAGATCCCCTTGCTTCTTATTCCTTACAAAAAAAGTATATAAATTGCCTCCTGGATTGCCCCTAAAAGCTCCATCTGTGTTATATTTTATCCAACCTTCCTGTGTGAATTCCCAAGTCACTTTAGTGACCATCTCTTATCCTTCTCTATTCAAATTCCTTAAGACCATCTGGCCATGCATATGGAAATTCTTGTGTTGGTTTTCTAACTTTCAACAACATACCTAGATTCCTAGTTATATTGTATATAACCCTCGGTGCTGAGATACTCTTTCCTTCATGTTTTGTGTTGTGTCTCCTCTTCCATAGTTTCCAAACTACCATACTAGGGATAGCTTAAAAATATGCCTTTTCCCTTTGCCTGACATCTGCATTTCACCATTCGATAATAGTTTCCCTTAAGCTAAGACCTTATATATTTATACCTACAAAAGAAGAAAAATAGGACCATGTCTTGTTTACAATGTCTGATCTTAGAAACACATGAGATATGTTTTTTTTGTGTTGAATTCATACAACACCAACATATTGATAGCCCCTCATATCCCTATCTCCTTATATTATCGTCCATACAGACTTTTTTTCTATATCCTCCACCCGAAAAAGTTCACTTTAAAGGGTAGTTCTTTTATCCCAATCTCCTAAAAAGTCGTACTACTTTGATAATTTATCTAATGTATTGCCATGTTGATCTCATAGTGAAATTCCCATTAGTCTCAAGCATCCATCTGATAATCCATCCTCTTATATTAAGACTAGAGGTCTGATTTTTTCCAAGATATGTTTAGCAACTTTTTCCAGAAATATTTCATTAATCAGGTGCTCATTATAAGTCCCATTTAGAAAGTCTCTCACATATTGATAACTGTCATCCCAATCTCTGTTGACTTGAATAATGTTGTATAAATCTCCTATAGTTGTCCAATTGTCAAACCATAGACTAGAATTTCCTTTCCTAGTTTTCCATAAGATTTGATGTTCTACCAGATCCCTGGCCTGCAATATCTTCCACACTTGTGATCCCGAACCAGTTTTTTGTTGTACCATATTGGGATGTTCTCTTTTATAGTACTTATTATGCATAGAAATACTCCAAACAAACTTCTAAGTTCTAAAATTCCACCACAGTTTGGAAAATAGAGACATTTTCATATCCTTTAATAATCTAAGCCCAAGACCACCTTTCTTTTCTGGAAAACATAAGTTTTTCCAGCTTGACCAATGTATACCTATTTCTCTTATATGACTACTCCAAAATATTAAGCCAACATTCTCTGAATAGTAGTCAGGACATTCATAGGTGAATTCATCATTGATAGACAATGGAAAGGTATACTTTGCAGCACATGTTTGATAAGTATACTCTCCTTTCCTATGATAACATTTTTCCTTTCCATCCTTGAAGCTTACTGCTTATTCTATTCATAATATGTTAATACTAATCGTTCTTCTTTCTAATGTGAAAAATGGGACATCTCAGGTAATTGAAAAGAAAATCGTTCATTAAAATACCTGTAGCAACCTCTTCCATCACTACTACCCCCAGGAAACACCTTTATACAAGTATATTGCACTCTTCCCCTTATTAATCTTCTACCCTGACATAATTTCATATCTCTCTAAAGTTGTTGTAATTCTTTGTCTATTCCTAGTTCAATGTTGCATAGTATGATCATATCATCTGCAAATGCAAGATGATTGATTTCTAGGATTCTCCAAGGAACAAACATCTTATACTCTTTTTTCAGTGCCAAAGATTTTAAGGTTCTAGACATTATCTCTGTAACTAGTATAAAGATGGTAGGAGATAAGGGATCTCCTTATTTCAATCCTCTATAGGATTTAAAAAAGCCTTTTCGTTTCCCATTCAGTAGGATTAAATACCAATAGTTTCCCACTAGTATGTACATTATGTCAATAATAGTTTCGTTAAAATCCAATTTTCTCAATACCTTTGTTAGATACAACCACTCCACCAGTCATAAAATTTCATCATTCCAACTTAATGGGGTTTACCTCTCTTTCTTATCTCTGAGATGATTTCCTAGACTATAGTAATGTTCTCTGCAATGCTTCTCCCTTGAACAAAATAAGCTTATTATTCTAAAATAATCTTAGGTAACAAATCCTTAAGTCTATCATGAATGAGTATTGAGAAAATCTTATTGATAAAATTACTTAGGGAAATTGGTCTCATGTAAAAGAAAGTGTTCACAACTAACTTTTTGGGTAGTAGTACCAAATTAGTATGTCTGATGAATCTTGGAAGTTCGAACCCACAAAACAAAGATACTACCATTTGGTAGACATCTTCTCCAATAATATCCCATGTCTCCTGGTAGAAAGACTATGTCATTCCATCTGTCCATCCAATAGTGTGCTTATTGAGCCCCATAATTGTTGCTTTAATCTCCTGAATCTTAGGGATTTTACCTAACTCCTCATTCTGCTCTATAGTTACTATTCTTGGCAATTCTTCTAGCATTGAGAAATATTCACCCTCCTATTCCTTAGAGAACTATTTTTGAAAGAATTGTATAGCAATTTCAGCACTCTCAGTTTGATCTTTCACCCAAATACCGTCTTCATTTTGGATTCTCTTCACCTTCAACCTACTTCTTCTCCCCTTAATAATTGATTAAAAAAATTTAGTATTTCTTTCCCCATATTTAAACCACTCTAAACCAGCTTTATTCTTCCAAAACTCTTCTTCCCTTTCGAGCTGTAAATTCTAATCAGCCTGAGCTTTAAATATTTTCTCTTTATTTTCACCTGATGGATCTTACTCAAACAGATTCTCCAAAACTTTAGTAACCTCCTCCAAAGTTGCAATTTCTTGAATAATATAACCAAATTTCTCTTTACTCCACTGGGTTAAAGTAGATTTAGTCCTTTTCAACTTGTGATGGAACATAACGAAGGGATTGTTTTGCACATTAGTTTTCTAGTTCTCTCTTATAACTTCCAAACATGATTCTTCCTTAAGCCTGAAATTTAGAAACCTGAAGGATTTTGTTATTTGTTCATTAATAGTACTAAAGTTATGCAAAAAATATGTATGATCTGAACCACTTCTGATCAAATGTTCAACCTCTAATACTGGAAATAAACCTTGAATTCTGTTATTACATAGAACCCTATCCAATCTCTTAAATATACAGTCAATATCTGTTCTTCCATTCCACCATACGTATTTACTTTCCTTAAACCCAGGGTCTTCTAAATTACCTAAATTTATCCAGTGTTTAAATTTCACTAGATGTAGTAACAGGCAAACCCCCCAGCTTCCCTTCATCACTGATGATGACATTAAAATCTCCTCTACTATTCATGGTTCCTGAATTGATTGTTCCAGCTCTCCTAAAGATTTCAACAGTGATAGTCATTCATCTTGTGTACATTTTGCATATACTAAAGTGGCTATTACTATCACTCCTGCATCTTGATTTTCTAACTTCAAGGTTATCTGTTGCTCTTCGTCCATGAGAACTGTGAAATTTATAATTAAATCCATAAATGCCCAATTTTTGCTAATATGTTAGCCAGTGAATACTGCATCTCTAAACTTTTTTTATATTTCTCTATATTATGATTATCTTTAAATGGCTCCATTAGCCCTATAAAATAAAAGTGACTTATTTTCTATAAAGTTATCAATCTGTTGAATGATTTCTTTGTGTTCACTGATCTTTATATTCCATATCAAAGCATTTATCTTGATTTATTTTTGGAAAAACTTCATGTCTGCATTATAGTTACAATATCACCTTTACTTTTATTCATCTGTTTGCCTTGTACTGCTTTAATTGTATCTATTTTCTTGGGAGACAGATTTACGTCAATGGCTACTTTATTAATATTCTTTTCTAGATCATCCTCATCAGGGTATCTTTTCTCTTATTACTAAACTCAATCTGATTTCTAGCTTGTGTTGCTAATGGGACAACTCCTCCCATCACCATTACCTTCCCTTTGTTGATCTGGTGGTCAGATATTATCAACTCTTTTGATCTCTCTTTCTTCTTCATTACCTTATACACATTCTGACTTTCCAGTTATTGGACTTCATAGGATCCAGTTTGTTCCTTCTTTTTTGATATTATTTTCTGTTTGTATTTTGATTTCTGCTTATTTACATTTTCTGTTGTTGGTTTTGTTCCTATTAGAATTTTACCAAATTTATTGGTAACTCATTCTTTAGTACTTTCTTTGCACATCTTCTTTTCTTTCCCTGTATTTTGATCCTCTTTCTTTTGATCCATCAATTCATTCCCTTTATCCCTTAGTACATCAAAAGTATTTGAAACTACTAATTCTTTCATGCACTCCTTATCCACCTCTCTACAAATATGGCCATACATATCTCTTTTATACTTGTTCTTTCTTGTTAGCCATTGTAGTTTATTTGAGTTTCTTCCTTTAACTTTGTTATTAGTTGCCTCTTTCTCCTGCTCCATACCTCCTCTGTCTGGTTGTTTATTAGTTGCTTATTCTTTTTTCTCCATACTTTTATCATGCAGTTCAGCATGTATATTCCATCAACTATTTTTATCATGTCCTTGTAAACAATATTTCTTGCAATATTTGGACATATAATCATATTGAATTTGTATCCACTTAAACTTTATTTCTCCTGTTACATCATCTTCTTCATTGATTCTTAACCTTTGAGGCAACTTGGAGACCAAGTCCATTTCCACCTTTACTTTTGCACAATTAGGTCTTTTTTTATTTCTTTTTTCCATATCCTTCGTTAAAGGTTTACCTACTGCTGAGGCAATTGAAAAAATTACCTCTTTTATCAAAGAAATTAGGTGGGAAATCTAGTATGGATTTCCAAGCTACTCCAATAGTAGTTTTCATATCCGGCTTAAACCATGGAACATACTTCAATGTTCTCATTTACCAGTATATCTCCTTACCCTTGATATAATATGCAGTAGTGGACAATAGGTTCATATAGTCTTTCAGCCCTTCTAATTGAATGAGAGTATGTCTAGCATCCAAAACTCCTATACAATATTCACCTTTGATACCACACTAACCTGGGATCATTCTTCTCAGTTCCTTAATGTCTGGTTTGGCATAAGAAAATTTGCCATTTATAACATATTGCAAATTATCCTGAACGATTAAACTTCTCACTTTTAATGACTTATATGTTATACTAGGTCCACCTTGCAAAATAACAACAGGTGTAGGTGGAAACCTAGGTATGTTAGTGGTGTGAATCTTAGGGTTTAATGTATTATCAGAATTCAAAGTAGTAGCATCTGACTGCATCTCATTACATACTTCTACATCTTTCATCTTACACTTATGTTTCTGTGGGTTTGACCCACCGAAGGTGGTGTCCATAGTGGCCAAAGTTTTCTAGAAAGTAGGGTTTAGGGTTAGAGTTATCAAGGTAGAGAGTGTTTTTTAGTCAAGGTTCTATTGTACATTTCTTTATATATTCATTCTAAGAAACCTTCAACATTACCAACTCTTCGAGTCTTGCTCAATTCTAAACTTTTAAGATTAGTAACTCAAAATTAATTATGGTATTGTATGATTAATTCTTTTATGTTATGAAATATAAAGTAGAGAAGAACAAGAGTAGAGAAAGAAGAAAGAGTAATTCTTATTTCTTTTGAGGATTTGTAATGCCCCGGGAGTACACCCTGGATGCCACACGGTGTTTGGAGCCACCAGTGATCCAAGGAAACCCATGAACTGGCATACTGTTAAGAAACAAAATTATAATACATTAAATAAAAAGTTTTGTTGTGTGACATAATCATACTGAAAATTTGAAATAGTATGTAACTGATAAAGTTTTACAATCTGATAAACCTGAAGGAAGAAACTAAAATTACATGACTGAATCTGACTGACATCTATGAAGCCTCAACTATACTGACTATAGATAGTTGGAACATGCCTCAAACTACCACTAATTAATACATATGAAAAATAAATGAACTACACATGAACTAAAATTGTTTGGAGTTCTCAAAACAAGAGAACTCATCACCTACTGCCTGGAAATTACAACTGTCTGGTCATGATGTGCGGACAACAAATGGTACCTACATTATAAAATAATGTAGCCACACAAACATATATATGGATTAGTACTTTTGAAATGTACTAAGTACGTAGGGGTGAATGCAATAAGTAAAACTCATTTCATACGTAATCTTAAAACATGCATGACTAGGTGTAGGTAGACCCATCAAAAGACTGGAATAAATTAAAAGCTGAAATATCTTAAAACATGAGTAGCAAACATGATTTGATAAGCTGGTGAATCACTACACAGTTTATTAAAGCTTTTCTTTTATAATATATGTAGAACTAAAACTGGGATACGGTAAAACATGTATACACGAATGTTTGAAAACAATCTATGTGCATTAAACTGATTTGATTAACTAAATAACCGATGCCTAG
Organism: Capsicum annuum; assembly: GCF_002878395.1. NCBI lineage: Eukaryota > Viridiplantae > Streptophyta > Magnoliopsida > Solanales > Solanaceae > Capsicum > Capsicum annuum. The sequence continues at coordinate 20,036 of NW_025887876.1, forward strand.
GTAATGGAATGAGTGAGATCTAAGAAAAGGGATAACTAGCGTATACGTACTGAGTAACTGATATATGAACATAGACTACTGAATAACACAAGATAGTTGAGCACAAATGCATAAAAATTATAAAATCTGAGGAAGTGTGACCAACATATAATATGATTATGAAATAGTCTGAAAACTAAAATACTGGAATCTGATATCTGAATGATTGATAACCGAATGCTATGGTCAAGTAGAACTGAACTATGTTTTGAACTGAATACAAAAACTGAAACTGTGGGAGATATCATCTAATTGACATACCTTAATTTGAGCTAATCGGGGTCCAACCTGTAACCCCCATTGGAAGGGTCTTAGTACTGTGCCATGGGTACTAATAATGGTTGTGTCAACACTAATCTGGAAGGAAGACTCATGAGATATATGTATATATCAACCCAAATTTGGTAGGAAGACATCTCAACCTATGCCGACTACGTAGTTCTATAACTCAGGGATTGTTACTAAGGGTCAAACCCTAAATTGGTAGGAATGCCCCCATCCCTGGGTTAGCTCGGTGCTAAATCCTACTCTCAACTAAATGACCCTCGAATACTAACTGGTGCATGCACTGATAACTAATAAATGATAAGAACGGGTCATGGTATTTTGAAAATAATGGTGAATACGAATTCTGAGGTAATTATTAATGTATAAATTAATACTACAACTGAAAATAGACTGAGTTAAGCTTAATTGGACTCACAGCTAACCATATTAATAACTGAATGATATTACTTATGGTATAACTGAAGTCATTTTGTAAATATTGAAAACTAGGTATATGGCTAAATTTTGGGTATTCATAACCCCCAGGACTCGATAACAATAACAATAGAACCAACAAAAGCTTCAAAACCATAATGAGAAAGCATTATTCAAGGAAACCCATCACTTAGGCATTTCATCAAACACATGGAGATTAACACTTCGACATAGGGAAATTAAACAAACACATAGGGATCATGAACATGAACATGAGAATGTCTTAAGCATGGAAGCACGACATGATTACATAACTAAAATTATAAATTGGGGAATTTACATGAAACTCGCTTGAAGTAGGACATGGGCATTTAATCACAATATGTAAAGATCATAGCTTGAACATAAGAATGTCTAAAACGTGAGGGAACAATAGAGTTACATGGAAAAATTTATAACTTGGGGATTCATCTTGAAATTGATTGAACATGATATGAGAATTTTATCAAACATGTGGAAAACATGAATTTGAAACATGGGGATGTTTCTAAAAATCATGAATTTAGGGTTTATCGTGGAATTCACTTGAATAAAGCATAGGGAAACTTAAATTCATGGCATGAGGAATTCAACATTTTGCATGGAATCACACATGCACTAACTTGAATTAAAAACACCATGAAATCATAAAACTAAATCCTCCTTGAACATACAAAACTCCATAATAAGAATAAAATTTAATTCTTTAATTAAAAAGAGGGGGTTTTGGGATCCATGGGTGAAAGGAGACCCATGGATAAACTCTCACATACCTTAAAACTTTAATCTTGAAGGAGAAACACAACCTTGAAAGCTTTCTTGAATTGGGAAACTTGAGTTCTTGGCTTTTATTGAAGAAAAGATAATTAATTTGGTGTTTTTGGGAGGTGGCTAGGGTTTTTCTGTGAGAGAAAAGATGAATAATAGTGTGTATAATGCTTTTGGGGGATGAAATTAAGTGTATGGGTGGATTTGGGTGAGGGAAAGTGGCCAAAGTGCCCCTAGGTCCTTTTGGAACTGAAATAGCATGTGAAACAACTCCGTATTATTTTGGACATCACATCGCGTCACTCATCACGTCAAGGACCATTGTGTTATGTCCTAATTGCGTCGTCTTACTGCCTCACAGGAAAAATGCCATAACTTTTCACTCGGTTATTGGATTAAGGTGAAATTGGTATCATTTGAAAGTTAATTCAATTATATACAAATTGGTGGGTCTAGAATTGTAAAATTCTATGTATATAAAAAGTTATACATGTTCAAAGTAGACCCTTATAGAATCAAATACCAAACTATGGACAAATCAAAGGCTCTACGCTCAACTTTGTTCTAAGCGATTCATATGAATATTTTTCACTTCGAAAGCACATCAAACATGAGGATAAAGATCATGAAACTTATATTAACATAGAAATAATTTGGATTATAACTCATACATATAGGAATGATGGTTCAAAGACTAGCCCAAAAATAAGGGGTGTTACATTATCTCCCCCTTGGGAACATTATCCTCAAATAAGACTAGTTAGATTGAGAGTACTGTACAAAGGTAACTAAGATCATATTCTCAACATACATGACTTGGAACATTACTGCATAACTAAGTCTAAGCTTGATACATGAATTGAACTGACTTCATGAATACATGCAATGATATGAGAATAGTTATAAGGCTGAGATAGAAATAAGAGAATCAACTGATGAGTAACCATTAAGTCAAGCTGGATCTTGTTTTGTGAAGAAAATATGAAAGTTTTAGGCCATGACTACTTGGGTTATTACCATACATCTCCCTCTTGGGATATTTCATCCCCCAAATGATACTGACTTGGCTGAAATACTAAGAAAAGACTGAGATGTTGTATGAGACACTTACGAACTGAATCATGACTGAATATCTTGAATCTAAAATTGATACATATGTATAAACTGAGATGAATTTGAAGTTTTCATGGACGAGAATTACCTCATGTATAGGAAAGATAAAAAACCATAGAAATTTGTCTGTCTGACTGCTAAACTGGATTATTGGCTATACGGACTGAATTATGCTAAAAGCTTATACTCTACTATACTTTTCCTCTTAAATACCACTTAAATTATAATTCTTACATGTGTATATATAACTATTCCTGCAAAAGTATGAGTTGAGATACAAACTCCTACTATGTTCAAGCCTAACATAAAACTACAAGGTATACACATAATACTTTAGTACTAGTCTGAACTATGAAAACAAGGAATACTTAGTCTTTCCCATCTAAATAACCGTTTATCATTACTATCTTAATATAAAGGAGAGGTCACTGAAAGGGTAGAACATAAGGACCTGAAACATGAAAGGATAACCTTGACACTTAATTGAGCCCTGAGGAATAGAGCATCAAAAGCATGAATTCATCTAAGAGAGCTAAACTAAGGGCATACATGACATAAACTGAATTTTGCTGATCATTAAGAGTGTAGCATGAGCATCTAGAAATAAACATACTGTAAAACATCAGTACCTGAGTCATAAGCTGCATGACCTGAGTTTGAAGTTCATAATTTCATGGAACATGATTCGTACTACTGAGTGGACTGGAAATCCTCATACTAGGACCTGGAAGCGTACATGATTTTCATAAAGCGCATGAATATGAGCAGTGATTATAGAGTTGATATGTAAGGCATGAGTAGATGAAGCGATGACTGAAAAACTTTGCACTAAGATAAGAATAGGTTGGGAATCATCCTTCCTTACTACTTTTCTACACATACTGGCACTACTAGATTCTGAGAGCCTAACTTGGTTACTTGTTCTACCTTCTCCCCCTTAACTTTAAGCTATCATTTTAAGTCTGTGAACCACTTAATAAACTCTATCTGAACTGCAACCACTTTATTCTAGAGCACGAGTTATAATAATACACATAATTACTAAACTCACCCTAAAATCTTGCACCTGAAAATGTAGAATCCGTTGCTAGTACTTCCTTCTGATATACAACTCTTAACTTTCTATAGCCCATAACTTAGATGGTAAGAACGTTGCATACTACATTACTAGATTTATTCACACAACATCATGCTTAATTTCAAATCAATAAACTTAAATTCTTACATACACCATTCAAGCCTACTGATTCACCTTTCGCACAACTAGCCCTATGATACATAATCTACTAAATACTGATAAATACTATCCCTAATATATTGCTGCTAAACTTTTGGGTTCATGGTTCTAACTCTAGGGCATATGCTATCTTAAGATACAGAGAAGGGATCAAAAATCATATCTAACTTCAACTAAATATAATATTTTCATGAATAAGAATAAATATTTTCAAAGCTCAGAACATAATGGAACTGATGGGATACTTTAAGCCTGCGTGCAATCCCATAACTGTCTGTGGGGACTTTCTAAGAAAGATCTACCTGTAGAAATTTGAGCTTGGCTAATCTATTACCTCGATACCAAGGTAGATTTAACATTAATTGAGCAAGATAAGGATCTGCATAAATTTCTTAGAGGACACTATTATTGCATGATCTGAGATATAAAAGAAGGGAAACATTCCCTAAATGCCCTGTAGCCTCTTGAAGAAAGGTACATATATCTCCATACCATTCCGTAAGACTCTACTAGACATGATATCATAGACTTCCTAGGACACTTGAACTTTGTGCTCTGATACCAAGTTTGTAAAGCCTCGGGAGTACACCTGGACAACAAGTGATCCAAGCTAACCCATGAACTAGTATACTATTAAGCAACTGAATTATAATACATTAAATAACAAGTTTTGTTGTGAAGAAACGTAATCGTACTGAAAATTTGAAATAGTATGTAACTAATAAAGTTTTACAATCTGATAAACCTAAAGGAAGAAATTGAAATTACATGACTGAATCTGACTGACATCTATAAAGCCTCTACTATACTGACTATAGATAGTTGGGACATGACTTCAAATACCATTAATCAATGTACTTGAAAAATAAATAAACTCTACATGAACTAAAACTGACTGGAGTTACTGAAATAAGAGAACTCATCACCTGCTAGCTGAAAATTGCAACTATCTGATCATGATGTACTGGATATAAATGGTACTTACATTATGAAATAATATAGCCACACATATTTATATGCGGATCAGTACTCTTGGAATGTACTAAGTATTCAGAGGTGAATGCAATAATTAAAACTATTTTCATACGTTATCTTAAAACATGCATGACTAGGTGTAAGTAGACTCACCAAGAGATTAGAATAAATTGAAAGCAAAAATATCTTAAAACATGGGTAACAAAAATAATCTGATAAGCTGGTGAATCACTACAATTAGTTTTTTAAAACTTTCCTTTTATAATATAAGTAGAACAGAAACTGGGATATGATAAAACATATATACATGAACATTCAAAAATAATCTATATGGACTGAACTAATTTGATTAACTGAATAACTGATGCTTGGGTTACTGAATGAGTTGGATCTAATAAAAAGGGATAACTCGCTTATACATAAGGAGTAACTGATATATGAACACAGACTATTGAACAACACAGGATAGCTAAGCACAAATGAAAGAAAACTGTAAAATCTGAGGATTCGTGAACAAATATATAAAATGATTTTGAAATAGTATGAAAACTAAAATATAGAAATCTGAATGACTAATAACCGTATGCTATGGTCAAGAAGAGCTAAATTAAGTTCTGAACTGAATATTGAAACTAAAACTGTAGGAGGTTTCTTCTAACCGACATGCCCCAATCTGAGCTAATCGAGGTCCAACCTATAACAGAGTTGTAAGGGTGTTAGTACTGTGCCAAGAGTACTAACAATGGTTGTATCAACCTTAATCAGGAAGAAAGACACATGGGATATCTGTATATGTCAATCCTAATCTAGCAGAAAGCCATCTCAACCTATGCTGGCTACATAGTTTTATAACTCAAGGGTTGCTACTAAGGGTAAAACCCTAAATTGGCAGGAATGCCCCCATCCCTGGGTTTGCTCAGTGCTAAATCTTACTCTTAACTAAATGACACTGGAATACTAATTGGTATATGCACTGATAACTAATAACTGATAAGCTCAGATCATGGTATTCTGAAAATAACAGTGCATACAGATTCTAAGGTAATTATTAAAGTATAAATTTATATTACAATTGAAACTGGACTGAGTTAAGCTTAATTGGACTTACAACTAACCATATTAATGACTGAATAGTATTGCTCATATATAATTGAAGTCATTCTGTAGATACCAAAAACTAAGTAAACAACTAAATTTTGGGTATTCATAAACCCTAGAACTCGATAACAATAACAATAGGACATACTAAAGCTTCAAAACCATAATGAGAAGGCATTATTCAAGGAAACCCATCACTTGGGCATTTATTCAAATGCATTGAGATTAACACTTCTACATTGGGCAATTTATCAAACACATGGCGATCATGAACTTGAACATGAGAATGTCTTAAACATGGGAGCATAGCATGATTACATAACTAAAATTATAAATAGGGGAATTAACATGAAATTCGCTTAAAGTAGGACATGAGCATTTAATCACAACATATAAAGATCATAGATTGAACATAAGAATGTCGTAAACGTAAGGGAATAATAGAGTTACATGGTAAAATTTATAACTTGGGGATTCATCTTGAAATTGATTGAACATGATATGGAAATTTCATCAATCATGTGTAAAACATGAATTTGAAACATGGGGAAGTTGCTAAAAATCATGAATTTAGGGTCTATCGTGGAATTCATTTGAATAAAGCATGGGGAAACTTAAATTCATGCCATGAGGAATTCAACATCTTGCATGGAATCACACATGGAATGAATTAAATTAAAAACACAATGAAATCATGATATTAAATCTTTCTTGAACATACAAAACTCCATAATAAGAATAAAATTTCATTCTTTAATTTAAAAGAGGATTTTTTGGGCTCCATAGGTGAAAGGATACCCATGGATGAACTCTCACATACCTTAAATCTTTAATCTTGAAGGAGAAACACAAATTTGAAAGCTTTCTTGATTTGGGAAATTTGAGTTCTTGGATTTTCTTGAAGGGAAGATAATTAATTTGGTGTTCTTGGGAGGTGTCTAGGATTTTTCTTTGTGCGAAAAGATGAATAATAGTGTGAATAATGCTTTTGTGGGTTGAAATCAAGTGTTATGAGCGGATTTGGGTGAGGGGAAGTGACCAAATGCCCCTAGGCCCTTTTGGAACTGAAATAGCATATGAAACAGCTCCGTATCGCATTGTCCATCGCGTCTCATCGCTCATCGCATCGAGGACCATCGTTCCACATCCCAACCATATTGGATTACTGCCTCACACAGAAAATCCCATAAGTTTTAACTCAGGTATCGGATTAAGGGTAAATTGATATAGTTGGAAAGCTAATTCAACTATCTATAATTTGGTGGGTCTTGAGCTGCAAAATTCTACGTATATGAAAAGTTATTCACATTCAAAGTAGACCTTAGTAGAATATAATATCAAACTTTGGACGAATCAAAGGCTCTAAGCTCAACTTTGTTCTAAGTGATTCTTATGAATATTTTTACCTCGAAAGCACATAAAACATGAGGATAAAGATCATGAACCTTAGATTCACATGGAAAATATTCGGATTATAACTTATACATGTAGGAACGATAGTTTAAAGATTAGCCCAAAAATACTGGGTATTACAGGATTCCATTGGGTTATTTTACAATGAAGAAAACCCTTTTATTTATAGGAGAATTACTCCTAGTTTATCTTTAAAAGATAGATATTTCATATCCTGATAGATATCAAATAGATATTGATAGATATTATCTATATTCTTAATAGCCATTCATTATAATAAAAATACATTTATAACACTCTTCCTTGAATGTCTAATTGATAATTAACGTGTCTCATTAAAACCTTACTAGAAAAAAACCAGTGAAAAAAAATTTAGTGAAGAAAAAAGAATACACATCTAAAAATACGCATTTCATTTGCCTCATTAAAAACCATACAAGGAAAACCTAGTGGGATAAAACCTTAAAAGAAAAAGAGAGTGCAACGCGTATTCGCTCCCCTTGATGAAAATACCAATTTCAAATCTTAAATCTTCACCTTTTAATCTTGTGCATCATCTTCTCAAAAGTTGTAGTTGAAAGATACTTGGAAATATATTAGCCACAATGTTACTTGAATGAATCTGTTTCACGTTAATGTTACCCTTCTTTTATTGCTCATGTGTATCAAAAAGTTTTGGTGAAATTTACTTCGTTCTATCTCCTTTTATGAATCCTTCCTTAAGTTGTGCTATGTATGCTGCATTATCTTTATATAAAATTGAGAGTACTTTTTCATATTTCAAACCACATTTTTCTTTAATGAGATTTATCATGGACCTTAACCACACACATTCTTAACTTGCTTCATGAATATATATTATCTCAACATGATTCTCTAAAGTGGCTAAATAGACTGCTCTATGTATGTCCAAGATATGGCAGTATCTCTACATGTTAACACATTGCATGTTTGAGACCGAGATTTATATGGGTTAAATAAATACCCAGGATCAGCATAACCAACTGATCGGGACTGCAATCTTTAGAATGAAATAGGTCCATATCAATAGACCCTTTTAGGTATTGTAATATGTGTTTAAACCCATTCTAATGTCTCCTAGTAGGAACAGAACTCTACCTTGCTAATAATTAACTTAAAAGGCTATATTAGGCTTGCAGTGTTTACAAGATAAAGTACTGCATCAATTGCACTAAGATATGATACTTCAGGACTAATCTAATTAGGTATGTTTCTTATTTCAGAAAATAATTTATTGATTTTGAAAACTCTCCAAGAGTTTCAATAATATTCAAGTTATAAACTTATGTTATATAAGGATTATAAATAAGTTCCCCAAAAACTTTTATATGCTTCAAACATTTTGATTCCTTAAAAAAGTTTTCATATAAATTTTGTCAAGTAACAATATTCAACATTTCATGTATGACATCTTCAAGAATCTGGACTACAAATCAAATAAGTTTTATGCTTACCAAAATACATCCTTTCACATCACTTGATAAATAATTCTATGTCAGCATGCTTAAATAAATGTAGAATTCAGGTCCATGTAATCTTTTACAATATTACGCCAATATTGTATCAAAGGTATTATCGATATTATATCATTTTTATCAGTTCTCAATAAGACATAACCTTTTGAGATCTCATCACTTTATTTATTTTCAAGTACCTGAACCTCTTATAAGGTTTCTTGAAGTGTTATGTCATAGGTTCTTCAAGAGCACATTGTCTTCTTATTATGATCATTTGCTTCTTATCCTTTACAAAGAGTATTTCATTTGGAACCAATTGGTATACCATGATTTATATATTCATAGACTTTGTCCTTTAGGAACACATAATAGAAATCTTAGATATGATATTAAATTTGTGTCAGTACATGCTTTCAGCATTTGACTTGAATTATATTTTGAATGAGGATCTGATGATAATTCCTAACATACTTCATAACTGCTTATAATCTCCCCTTATGTTGGGAAAACTAATATACATTCTCCATCTTCATTGAGGAATTCATCTTTGTGCATCATGGTATATTCATTAATCATATACAACACATCAAAACTATTAGATGGACAATATGTGGTTTCTGACTCAGAATCAACTTTAAATGGAAATAAATCATAATTTATTAATTTAATGCATACAAGTACTTTTGCATATAATATATCATTTTTCAAACCAACACATACAACTTTGTTATCATTATCAATAGTTCAACTATTTATGAAAGGCATTTAATGTCAAACCATCATTATTAAGATGTATTATCTTTGATTAGACAATCTAAAATTTATGCTCTTAACTTAATTTTCTTGAGCAACAACTTTATGAATGTCAAACTACAGGTTGAAAATAAATGTACAAGTGGTTATATTATTGTAACACTTTGAGTCTGCACCTCGAACGTCATACGGTGCTCATAATCCCGAAAGACCACAAGCTAACCCATGACCGGTACCTGATGCAATTACTGAATAATAATAACTCTATAATAATGCAGAAATTAGGCTGAATCTGTCATAAGATTCATAACTAAAATCAAACACTGAATACTGATAAATAGATACTGAAAATTGCACTACTATCTGAAATAATCTTATCTGAAGAGCCTTTAACTGAACTATCTAAATATGGAGTTGATGGGACATGCCCCCAACTAACTCCGACTACTTAAGTACTGATAACTGAAATAATACTCTATCCTCAAACTATGAAGACTCACCACTAAATCTATTGTGAATAAGCTGGGATGCTAGGTACGATTAGGAGCCCGTGCGTCTGAACCTATGATATAAGATATCATAGCACAAAAGAAAGAAATGTGTCAGTATTTTCAATGTACTGGTATACTAGGTGAGGTAAGGTTGAATGTAGGGGTTCATATGCATGAATGGTAACTGGCTGAGAAATCATAAATATAACTGAGTGCGAGTACATGTATATTTGAAACTATTGTAAAATGCTAATTATGCAATGCTATGCATATAACTACGTATACTGTAACTGAGATCGTATTTAATACTGGATAATGATTTCTAAAAATTGAATGACTGATATTTGAGTTTACTGATACTATATTACTATTAACTAAGTGACTGTTTCTGACAGTCCTAATTCTATAAAACTGAACTGAGTTCTAAACTAAGTTGGGTGAATATATCTGATAGTCCTGATTCTGATACTAAATTGAGGTTTCATATTGAGTCTGAAACTAAAACTAAAACTATGGAAGTGTTCATCTAACCGACATACCTCAATTATGAACTGAGTTGGGGTCCAACCTATGACACAGTTGAAAGGGTGTTAGCACCTTGCCAAGGGATACTAACAATGGAAATGGGTTAACACTCTCTGGAATGAAGCTCTTTCATTAACCCTTATTGGCAGGAAAACTTGTACGAGATGTATCAACCCTAGACTGGCGGGAAGATATCTTAACCTACACTGGCTACGTAGTTCTATAATGCAGGGGCTGCTACTAAGAGTCAAACCTTTTTTACTGACAGGAATGACCCCATCCTGAGTTCGCTCAGTGTTGATTCCTACTCTCAACTGAATAGAGACTGAACTAATTTCTAGACTATACTAGGCTTGACTGAACTGTTACTAATTGTGCAGTCTAACTGTACTGGACTAATTTTACTGAGTTCTGTTAATTGACTAAATATACTAAGTTCTGCCACTAACTGAGTATACTGTATAAGACATCACTGAGACTATCCTGAAATTACTATAAATCTAGGTACCAACTAGATTATCGGGTATTAGATACCCCCAGGACTCGATAGCATAGATAGTAAAAACATAGCATAATCTGGAAAACATGATAACTAGTCACTTTGTCATAATTCATTCATTGAGGTATTTTAACAAACACTTGCATGACATGAGCTTGTACACATACTACTATGCCATGATTCACTATTAAACTCTCATGAACATTATATAAACACTTGGGGGCATATTTTATGCACATAATACTAGTCAACATGCAAACACCATGACCATAATTCCAAACTCATAAATTCAAGGATTTCCAACATGAAACTACATAAAATTACACACATGCTATTTAATTCACATGAATTTTCAAATCATGGATTAGAACCCAAATAAAGTCATAATCATGAATACAATTTAACTCAACATAAAATTCATGAAAACAATCATCTTGAAATATTGAAAGAGGTTCTTAAACTCTATAGGTGGAAGAAAACTCTCGGATGAATATCTAACATACCTTGGTAAGTAAATTTGTGAATATTGATGGTGTGTTCTTGAAGATTGGTCTTGAAATTTGAATGCCCTAGGGTTTTTCTTGAGTAAATCTGAGAGAGAATGAGAGATTTTGCCTTTATAGTAGGTTAATATTATGTTTTTAGGGATAATTAAGGGTGGGAAACTGACCCAAATACCCCTCTAAATGTGGAGTTTTAAAGACTGAAAACGTGCCCAGTGACGCGGTAAGAGATGCACCGCATAGATAGCATCAACATGATACCAACGGACCGCGTTGAGTTTGCATCAGTTCGCTGAAATTACACTGAAAGTTGGGGAAATATTATCCATCAACACGATGGGCGATGCGACGCATCGAGATCGCGTCGACCCACTATTTTGGCCACTTGACTATGATTCAAACAAGGTTCAAAAAATTTGAAACTCACCCGAAGTAACCTATTGACATACCTGCTCATGATCCAATCCAAGTATCGACATTTTAAGGTCATTAAAGGTCGTGAAATAAGATCGCCAACTTATGAAGGCTAAAATAAATTCTAAGTGTCAACACTTAGCTGAAATTTTAAAGTTTGGGACCTCTTTCCCTACTCTGAAAAACTGAGTTAAACATAGAAATTCACGGGGTTTAACAATATCTCCCCCTTGGGAACATTCATCCTCAAATGAGACTAACTAAGCCGAGAATACTAATAGAGTAAATTTACATGCTGATCATGCACAACTGAAGCATGATATCATGACTGAATCTACTGATATACTGAACTATCATACTGATATGCATAACTAAAGCAAGACTGAGTTCTGAAGACATAACACATGATCGAGTTATTTCATGAAGGTATGCATGATATGAGAATGCTATACAATAGAACCGATACAGAGTTGTAAAGGTAATCTGAGCATGGAACTTAGTAAATTCAAGAAAAATTGTTACCTTGAGCTGAGTCTGAGTTTGTGAAGAAGAGGTAAGGATACTTGGTCCACATCTCTGCTTCTACTTCCCAAGAAGCTCCCTCAATGGACTGATTTCGCCAATGAACTTTGACTAGAGGAACCTTTTTGTTCCTTAGTCTGCGAAATGAAAATTGAAAATTTTGACTGGGATTTCTTCATAAGAGAGGCTGTTTTGGACATTAATTCCCTCTATCGGGACTACAGCTGTTGGTTCACCTTTATACTTCTTTATAAAAGAGACATAAAACACTGGGTGCACTAAAGCTAAGTCAGAAGGCAACTCAAGCTCGTAAGCTACCTTTCCAAAACGGTTGAGAATTTAGTAAGGAATAACATATTGGGATTGAGTTTCTTGCCAAACCTCTTCACTCCCTTCATAGGAGAGATTTTCAAATACAAAAAGTCACCAATCTCAAACTCGAGATTGTTTTTTTGCTTATTGGCATACAATTTCTGTCGGCTCTGAGCTGTCTTAAGCCTTTCCCTGATCAACTGAACTTTTTCTAAGGCATTAAATACCAAGTCAGGCCCTACCACTGTGGCCTCACCCACTTTAAACCAACCAATGGGGGATCTACATCTCCTTCCATAGAGCACCTCAAATGGAGCCATCTTAATGCTGGAATGATAACTGTTATTATATGTAAACTCAATCAAAGGCAAGTGGTCATCCCAACTACCCTTAAAGTCAATGGCGCATGCTCTTAACATATCTTCTAGAGTATGGATGGTCCTTTTGCTTGACCATCTATCTAAGGGTCGAAGGCTGTACTGAGGTGAACTTAGGTACCAAGACCCTTTTAGAAGAGTTTTCTAAAATAAGAGGTAAACTGTGTACCTCTATCTGAAATAATGGACAATAAAACTCTGTGCAATCTAACCAACTCTCTAACATAGAGCTTGACATAATCCTCTGCTGAATAAGAGGTATGAACTGGTAAGAAATGAGCTAATTTGTTCATCCTGTCTACTATGACCCAAATCGAATTATGTTGGCGGCGAGTACGGGATAAACCCGTCTCAAAATCCATGTTTACTTCCTCCCAATTCCATGTATGAATAATGAACTCTTTCATAGACCCACTAGGCTTCTGATGCTCAATCTTGACCTGCTGACATGTAGAACACTTAGCCACAAACTCTGAAATGTCTCTCTTCATCCCACTCTACCAATAGAACTCCCGTAAATTATGGTACATCTTTGTGGCCCTTGGGTGAATTGAGTAACATGATCCATGCACCTCTTAAAAATCCTCTATCTCACTCCATCCATATATGGCACACATAGCTGACCCTGGCAATGCAACACACCATCTCCCCCTTGGGAGAAAACCTCTACTTTATGATCTCTAACTGACTCCTTTAGTTTATCTAAACCAGGATCTCTTTCCTAATTTTCTTTCACTTTGGAAACCAAAGATGATTTTGAACTATTATATACTTATACGCTATCCTCTGCTGAATCGAATAAGTAGACACCAAGTTGGGCAAGCTGATAAACTTCTTGAACTAACTTCCTACCATTATCCATGTAAGCAACACTACCCATAGACATCCTACTGAGATCATTATCCACTACATTGGCCTTGCTCAGATGATATAGAACTGTAATATTGTACTCTTTCAATAACCTTAGCCACCTCCTCTGACATAGGTTTAGGTTTTTCTAAGAAACACATACTGAAGTCTTTTATGGTCTGTAAACACATCCACATGTACCCCATACAAATAATGCCTCCAAATCCGTAAGGCAGACATAATAGCTACTAACTTAAGTGAGTAGGGTAATTCTTTTCATGGGGCTGGCTTACCTCTCTACATTAAAACACACCCCAAACTAACTCTAGAAGAATCATAATACACAACAAATCCATCTGAACCATCTGGGAAGGACAAAATTGGAGATGTTATGAGTCGAGTCTTTAACTCCTGAAAAATCTTCTCACAAGAATTTAACTACTAAACTTAACTTTTTTTTTAGGCAATGTAGACATAGGGGAGTAATGGATAAAAATTCTTTAACAAACCATCGGTAATAGCCAGCCAAACCCAAGAAACTCTTAATATCTGATGGAGAGATGGGTCTGGGCCAGATTTTCACTACTTTGGTCTTTTGATGATCAAATCTAATGTCATACCGAAAACTATATAACCAAGGAAAACTAATGACCTTATCCAAAATTTGCACCTACTAAATTTGACAAACAATTGATGGGCTCTAAGAGTTTATAATACTATTCTGAGATTGTCTGCATAATTATGTTCACTATGGGAGTAGACAAGAATATCATTAATAAAGACTATGATAAACATGTACAAGTACTGCTTGAACACACGGTCCATCTAGTCCATAAAAGCAGCTGGGGTATTGGTAAGGACAAAATGACATGACTAGGAATTTGAAGTGACTATACCGAGTTCAAAAAGTTATTTTTGGAATGTCACATTCTCTGACTATGAGCTAATGATATCCTGATTTGAGGTCTATCTTAGAAAAGTAACTGACAACCTAAAGTTGGTCAAATAAGTCATCGATTCTGGGAAGTGGATACTGGTTCTTGACCATGAATTTGTTCAATTGATGGTAGTCTATACATATTCTAAGTGAACCATCTTTCTTATGCACGAATAGAACTGGTGCACCCCATGAGGAGACACTAGGACTAATGAATCCCTTATCTAGGAGATCCTTCAACTATTCCTTTAACTCTTTGAGTTCTGCTGGGGCCATTCTGTATGAAGGGATAGAGATAGGCTGAATATCAAGAAAAAAGTCTATTCCAAAGTTAATTTCTCGCTCGAGAAGGACTCCAAGAAGATCTTTGAGAAATACATCTGGGAATTCACATACTACAGGACCTGACTCAAGATTAGGGGTCTCTGAACTAGAGTATTTAACTCACACAAGATGATAGGCACACCTCTTAGATATTATTTTTCTCACCCTTAGGTTGGAAACAAGCAGACCTCTAAGTGCTAAAGTACTACCCCTTCACTCATGCACAGGTTTATTCAGAAACTGAAAATGGACAACTCTTTTTCTACAATCAACTGAAGCATAGCATGAATGAGCCAGTCCATGCCGAGAATGACATCAAAATTTTTTATCTCTAATTTTATTAAGTCTATTGATGTAAATTTCTGAGATACCATAACCAAATAGTTCTTGTATACCCATCGGGCTATGATAGATTTACCTACTAGGGTAGAGACTAAGAAGGGCTCTACTAGGATTTTGGGACTGGCTTCGAAGTCAACAGCTATATAAGGAGTTACAAAGGACTAAGAAGCTCCTAGCTCTAGCAATACATAAATGTGCAAATAATAAACTTGTAACATACTAGTAACTACATCAGGGGAACTTTCCTAATCTTGTCAAGACTGAAGTACACAGAGTCTGTTTGGGCGCTGCTCACTGGTGGTACTGGAAGTGGCACCCTGCTAGTTTGGGAAATCGAACTAAGCTGAAGCAAAATTATGCTGACTCTGGGAACCTACCTGAAGACACTCTCTGACCCTGTGGACTATCTTTCCATATTTGAAACATACATCACTACCAGCCCCGTAGACACCCTGGTGGTTTCTATAACACTTCTAGTAAAAAAAATTTATTTGGGCACTTCTAATACTACCCTGGGGTTTAGGGCCTAGTGCCCTATCTTTATTGCCATCTCTGAATTTCAACACTAGAGCATTGGCTGAGGACGGATCTGGAACTAAAGATTTCAGGCAAAATTGAGAACAATTTCCACCCTCTGACTTAGGCTGAGTGATATTGAAGCTACCTATTCTAACTCTTTTGTTTTCCCTCTCCTTCTCTTTATTCTTAGCCTCCTCTATCTGTTGAGCATGGACCATGATCCTGGATATGTCCATATTATTAATCAACATTATAGTCCTACACTCCTTGACCATACTGTTAGATACCCCAGTACAAATTTACTCATCTTAGATTAGCTATCTGCTACCACATGAGGGGCATATCTGGCTAACTGAGTAAACTTGAAAGAATACTCTTTCAGTATCATGTTTCCTACTTCAGATTAATAAACTCCAAAACCTTCACTTTTCTCAACTCCAGTGGGAAGAACCTATCTAGAAAAATAGTGGCAAACTCCTCCCATTGTATGGGACCTACATCTGTGGCCCTCTCCGCCCTCCACTACTTGAACCATGAATGAGCCACATCCTACAACTGATATAGGGCCAAATTATCACTCTCATTCGTAGTCACCCCCATAATATTTGTGACTTCTTGTACCTGATTAGGGAATTCCTGTAGGTTCTCATTTGACTTAGACCCGGTAAAGGCTGAAGGGTTCATTCGGGTGAAATTCTAAATTCTAGCTGTAGTAGTATTAACCACTTGGTTATCTGGTACGACAATTGGGTATCATTTTGGGCTTCCACAAAATGAGCTAGAGTGGTGAAAGCTGCTCTAAATTCTGCATGGGAGACATACTCATCCAGGGGATCTACCTGAACAAGCAAATGTGCTGGCTGGTTTCCTATTCTCCTTCCGTTGTTCCTTTTGGGAGGCATATTCTGTAAATGGAAGGGATAGGAATTATACTATGAGTTTAACTTGATCTCATACTCACTAGTACTATGTGAATATTAAAAGAAGGGAAACGTTTTCTAAAATGCCTCATAGCCTCTTGTTTATAAGTGTGGTATGCTACACACCCATACAAAAGACTCTGATTGATGTGGCTTTCAGACTTCATAGGACTCTATTGAACCTTAGGCTCTGATACCAAGTTTGTAATGGCCCAAGTCTGCACCCCGGATATCACACGGTGCTCATAATCTTGAAGGATCACAAGCTAACCCATGATTGGTACCTATTGCAATAACTGAATAATAATAACTCTATAATAATGCAAAATTTAGGCTTAATCTGCCATAAGGTTAATAACTAAAATCAAACACTGAATACTGATAAATAAATACTGAAAAGTGAACAACTAACTGAAATAATCTAGTCTGAAGAGCCTCTAACAGAACTGCCTGAATATAGAGTTGATAGGACATGCCCCTAACTAACTCTGACTATTAAAGTACTGATAACTAAAATAATACTCTGTCCTCAAACTATGAGTACTCACCACTAAATCTGCTGCTGATAATCAGGGCTGCTAGGTATGGTGAGGAACCTATGCCTCTAAATCTATGATATAGGACATAATAATGTAAAATAAAGGTATACGTCAGTACTTTAAATGTACTAGTATGCTAGGTGAGGTAAGGCTAAATACAGGGGTTCATATGTATGAATAGTAATTGACTTAGAAATCATGAATATAACTGAGTGCGAGTACATATATATCTGAAACTGCTGTAAAATACTGATTATGCAATGCTATGCACATAACTACGTATATTGTAACTGAGATCACATTTAATACTAGATAATGAGTTCAAAATACTGAATGAATGCTATATGAGTTTACTAATACTATTTTACTATTAATTGAGTGACTATTTCTGACAGTCCCAATTTTGTAGAACTGAACTGAATTCTAAACTGAGTAGGGTGACTATATCTGACAGTCTTAATACTGATATTGAACTGAGGTTTTATACAGAGTCTGAAATTGAAACTAAAACTGTGGGAGTGTTTATATAACTGACATACCTCGATTATGAACTGAGTTGGGGTCCAACCTGTGACCCTAGTTAAAAGGGTGTTAGCACCTTACCAAGGGTTACTAATAATGGCTATGAGTTAACCCTCTCTGGTAGAAATCCCTTTCGTCAACCCTCACTGGCAGGAAAAATCATATGAGATATATCAACCCAGACTGGCAAGAAAATATCTCAACCTACGCTAGCTACGTAGTTCTGCAATGCAGGGACTGCTACTAAGAGTCAAACCCTTTTTACTGACAGGAATGCCCCCATCCCTAGGCTCGCTCGGTGCTGATTCCTACTCCCAACTAAATAGACACTGAACTAATTTCAAGACTGTACTAGTCTTGACTGAACTATTATTGATCGTGCTTTTAAACTGTATTAGACCGAGTTCACTGAGCTTTGTTAACTGAAAGAATATATCGAGCTCTATTACTGACTGAGTATACTGTACCTAACATCACTGAGACTATCCTAAATCTACTATAAATCTATGTAGCAGCTAGATTGTCGGGCATTAGATACCCCCAGGACTCGATAGCATAGATAGTAAAAACATAGCACAATCTTGAAAACATGATAACTAGTAACTTTGTCACAATTCATTCATTGAGGCATTTTAACAAACACTTGCATGGAATGAACTTGTACACATACTATTATGTCATAATTCACTAGTTAACTCTCATGAATATTATATCAAACACTTGGGGACATAGTTTATGCACATAATACTAGTCAACATGAAAACATCATGATCATAATTCCAAACTCACAAATTCAAGGGTTTCCAACATGAAACTATATAAAACTACACACATCTATTTAATTCACATGAATTTTGTAAAAAATCATGGATTAGAATCCAAATAAAATCATAATCATGAATACAATTTAACTCAACATGGAATTTATAAAAGCAATCATCTTAAAATTTTAAAAGAGGTTCTTGAACTCTAAGGGTGGAAGGAAACCCTTGGTTGAACACCTAACATACCTTGGTAAGTAAATTCATAAAGCTTGATGGTGTGCTCTTGAAGATTGGTCTTGAAATTTGAATGCCCTAGGATTTGTTCTTGAGTAAATTTGAGAGAGAATGAGAGATTTTGCCTTTAGAGTAGGTTAACCTCATGTTTTGGGGGTTGATTAAGGGTGGAAAAATGACCCAAATACCTCTCTAGATGTGGAGTTTTAATGACTAAAAACATGCCCAGTGATGTGGTGGTTCACTAGAATTATACTGAAAAGTGGAGAAAGATTATCCATCAATGCAATGGGCGATGCGACGCGTCGAGATCGCGTCGACCCACTATTTTGGCCACTTGAATATGATTCAAATGAGATCCAAAAAATCTGAAACTCACCCGAAGTAACCTATTGACACATCTGCTCATGATTCAATCCAAGAATTGATATTTTAAGATCATAAGGATCGTGAAATAATATCACCAACTTATGTAGGCTAAAATAAATTCTAAGTATCAACACTTAGCTAAAATTTCTAAGTCTGGTACCTCTTTCCCTGCTCTCAAGGATTGAGTTCAGCTTAGAACATTGTGGGGTCTTACACTTATATCTATCCATCTTAATAGATCACATGACAGGCGAATGAGCCTATATTCACCTTTTATACTTTTCAGCATTTAAGGGATCCAAACCCAACATTAGTTGGTCCAAAAAATTTATCATGAGAACATACAACATTAAAATTTCATAAAGAATTTTCTAGTTCTTCAATATTTGTTTAATACTTAATATGCACATCTTTGTAATGTCATAATCATTTATGTCAACTTATGAATTTATTTGTACTAGTAAACTCCAAGTGTACCATGGCATGTGCTTTTTACTTTAGTAAACTTCTTGTTCACTATGACAAGAATTTTGTATCAATAACTTAGAGATATTTAATCTTCCAATTATTGCAACTCTTCTGGAGGTTGATTGTTATCTTCACAACTAAGAACATGTTTCAATCTATATACAGTCACATTCACCTCAGAGTATAGGTCTATATTTATAATAATCAAAATTATCACTCTCTGAGAATGTAGTATAATTGTGACTTAAGCATATCAAGTTATGATAGCTTATAGCCTCTTTTAAGATATTCCTACTTTAGGAGCAAATCGAGACATGCATATAATTGTAGAGAAATTTTCTCTAACATATCTTATAATCATAATAAGTATGTGAAAAATATTATTACTTTTGATGATTATTATCATATTGTCCCTCCACGATTATATTCATACATTCAATCACTTATCTTCATTCAGGCATATTATGTATTACTGCCAGATTCACTTCAGGAATGGAGCATATTTAATGAGATAGGATTCATGAATTTTCACTAAACACCCATTATTTTGCCTTAGCCATATAATATCATCACTTTGGTGCATTGAGATTAAAACTCAAGATCTTATCCATATAAAGCCATCTTAGGCCATAAATCACTGGGACTTAAATCCAATAGTTTATTATCATGGTGCATCAGGACTCTAACCTGATGTTTTACCCTTTTAATGCGATGAGATTTGAATCACCGTCTTATTCTTAACCAATACTATAATATGTTGAATTCACCGAAAGTTCACAATCAATCTTTCAAAAATATTATCCCTTTGTAATAAGGATGTGTAAACATATTAAACATGACAAACATATTGTCAAAAAAACTTTAAAAAAATGGAAAACAACACTGACTGCTCATGAAAAACAACACTCATTAAAATTTACCATGACTACTCAAATCCACTAATTGATAACTAATACTAAGCACCTATAGTATGTTCCTATGTTTTCTAGTGATGTTAAACAGATTTAATCTTAATAAAATAGTAGACCTTAATCAAACTTGGCACATCAGATTCAAAGGATATAGAGGTATATCTTACTTGAGACTATTGCTCCTTGTCACGACCGAAAAACCAAAAATTTGTGATGGCACTTGTCGCAACAAGCCTTGACAAGTAAGCCTATCACCCAAACCAATACACAAAGGGGAAAATACAATAATAACCCCAAGGTAAGGCTTCTAGAATGAAGTCGAACCATACAAATATAATAAATGCATAAAGAAACATAATAATATAGCTATAACTCCCAAAACTAGGTGTCAACAGTATAAGAATGTATCTAAATACAACTCGAATCCAAGGAAATACATAAGATGTCCAAATATAAGAGAAACTCTATCTCTAAAATAAAAGTAAAGACATAGTCTATAAAGAAAGGTAGCAGAAGACATTCGGATGCCTGAAAATCATCAACTATATTAAAAGCTTCAACAATCTCCTGAGTCAAGCAATATCGGGTGCACCCGAACCTAAATCTGCACCAGAAGGGTATAGTATAAGTAACGGTCCACTTGTACTCAATAGGTATCGTAGGCTAATCGAGCAAAGTAGAAAATAAGGTACATAAAATACACACTAAGGGCACGCCACCTGCAATAAAAAATATTCCACAATGGTATCCGACACTCTAGCACTAACTGTTCTAATAAATCACAAAAATAACAACATAACAAGTAAAACATAAATATATATTATATCACATGCAAGTAGAAACAAAAAAGAATATGTATATACAAGATAATCAAGTATAAATAACAGGATATAGATCATGTAGACATTTAAAAACTTAATATAGAAATTCAATCACAACATAAACATGATAAAGCAAGTGCAATATATAAGATATTGTTGTTGTAGCTGCTACTGATGATGATGCACGAGGTTATCGCACAACCTCTGTATACACCCATGAAGGCAAGCCTTCCCGACATAGGACCCATGGAGGGTTTTTTATCGCATATACAATAGTGTATACATCTACGAAGTCAAGACTTTCCAATGCAGGACCCATGGGAGGTTCGTTAACCTATATACCACCAATATCTATGACTCTTCTCCAGCATAATCCTTTGAAGTAGGTCAATAAAATCCAATATCTAGTATTTCCAGTATTTCTAGTATTTCTAGTATTTTTAGTATTTCCAGAGCACATACATAACATCAGACTCAAATTAAGTACACATACGTGACAACACGTATATATAAAGCAATACAACAAATAAGTAAAATGATGTATGTGATGGCATGAGGACAATGATGCAATGATCACAACCAATCCACATGATATATTTCCATAACAAACCACAATTTTATATTTTCACAACCACGTGATCCAACATCCACTCATTATTTCCACCATCCATGAATTTTCACACGATTCATATGCCCACAAAGTATGAATATATCACAATATACCAAAGGTACCACAATATGATTATTCATGTATATTTCAGGCTATCAACATCACATAAGACCCCACATTGTCACATATATCACATAATATCCCAAATTCAACAATTACAGCACATATAAGCCCCCACACGAGCACAACATATAGATAGCCATTTTTCATAATTAGTTTCCACCCTTAACATGCATTTTGATATACATATTAACTAGATAAACTATTCTGAAGATTTAAACCATAACCTACTCAAATGCCAAAACTAATCCAAGGTTCAAATTGAAGAAAAATTATTTTTAAGCTTTACCAGATAAAATCTTTAAAATTTGTGTTAAAATCAAGAATAAAAGTTGTTTTGAAGGTTAAATTGATGAAAAATTAGTACTTATAAGATTAAAACATTATTCAAGTGAAAAGAAATGAAGTTGAGGTTTAAAATCAAGGACCTAAGATTTTTGGGATTTTGAAAAATTAACCAAGAATTAGAGTAAGAAAGGATGAAATCTGACCTTGAATCCGTTACAAAATCAAGAAATAGATGTTAATATAGCTTCCACAATAATCACTTTTAAGTTTTCACACTATTTTAAGGTTTAAATCTCTAGAGGAAAGGTGAAAGAATGAGCAAAATGGGCCAAAAGGGGTTATTTTATAGTGCAGATTTTTCTAAGTTCAAATGGGCTTCAATAGGGTGTCCGAAATTCATTTGGAGTTCAATATACGCAAACAAACTATGAAACCACACTAAATTCGATGATCCAAACTCAATGGCAATATCAAAAATTTTTAAAAATATCATTTTCACAAAGTTGACCCCCAAAGTCCGAAATCACACTTATTCAAACCGAGGGTTGAAATTTGATTTAAAAGCCGTAAAATCACACCAAATATGTTAGAACCCTAAATTAAATATTCCAGACACATTGGCAGAGTTGGATTTTCTATACCAGGCCATTTTGACTAAAAATGGGTCCCATATCCATATTTTGAATTTTCCAACTTTCTGACCAATAGATCAAAATGAGCTTAGGTGCATCGGGACCCGAACCAAAGGTCTACCTAGCCTAAAATCGATACTTTGGAGATAATGGAATATTCCTTTTAACTATTGATTGCACGAATCAAAAGATATCCATAGAAGTCTAAAATAAGACTCTCGAAGCCATCAAAAACGCACAAAAGGCACCAAAATGCATCAAAAATTATGCCAATCACCCTCACACCCAAAAAATTCCACAATGCAAATAAAGGGAGTGGTAAAATAGTCAAATCACACAAATTTCATATATTTCATTAAATTTTTAGGTCATTACATTATTCACCACTAAAAATCTAGTTTGTCCTCGAACTAAGGCAAAAAAATACCTGAATCAACGAAGAGCTGGGGATAAAAACTATGCATATTAGAATTGAAATCCCAAGTAGCCTCATCTATAAGTTTCATTAAACTTTAACAATTAGGATAACTCTAGAGCGCAATCGCTTAACATCTCTAGCCAAAATAGAGATTGACTCCTCACAAAGACAACCACTCATCTAACTGAATTGACACCCAATGAATGTGTTATATCCTAGGTTTTATCCTTAGAAATTTTTCTTGAAATCTATTTTTTAGACCCAATATAACTCTACGAGTCGTATGCTGGGGTACGAGTGGTATGGTCCTATCGTAAGCTGACCAATATTAGTTATTGGGATGGTTTTGATCACTGTAATGGTCACGAATTAAGTTTATGAGTCTTAAGGCCTGGATATGAGTTGTATTAGTGATTCGTATGGTGGGCATTGTTTGATCCTCTTTGTAATTCATTCTGCCGGGGATACGTATCATGGGTACGGATCATATATTGAGGTTATGACTTGGTTGGATGAGCCGTATAATGGACAATATCTGATCCAAGGTTAAGGATTGGGTACGACTAGAAGAAACCAATCATAAGAAAGGGTATGGCTCATAAGAGAGTCAGTCGTAACCCTATGATGAGTTTTTAAGGGACTTAAGTGAGGGTATTCTAGACATTTTCCTATTTACCCTAATTATGACCCACGACTTCCAATACACTTAGGAAGTTATTTTTCCTATTGTTCTAATCATTAACACATACAAAACTATTTCTAAACATTCAATAATTCTCTAAGAGCTTTTGGAGTAAGAGAACTAGTGTTACAACTTGGGGATTGCTTGGGGCTTTCTTTGGTACCCTTTCAGCAGGGAGAGCTGAACCCGTACGACCCATGGGTGTGGTTAAACGAAAAGGTTACATAGCCTAGGTACAGGTTTTTAAATGCATATTAAACATGGATTACCTTTCCTGAGATTTATAGATATGTATGGTTGTATGCATAATGGATGGTTTTACTTGGTTGTTTAAATGACATTACTTTATCCTTATCCTGAGATACATGATAGATGTCACTCACTAAATCATCTACTGGTAGTTATATACCCATGCTATGCAGGAACCAACTATTCCACTCCTCCTGTTTAGTACGCAAATTTGGTATTACCATTTGGATTGAAGTGGTGAGTTTCCATCTTTCCGGAAGGCTCCATTTCATGATATGGATACTCTTAGACATTTTGTTTTCATTTTGGATATTGGTTTGGCCATGGTTAGGGGCATGTCCCAACTAGATATTTGTATTCTTTATAGAGTCTTTGTGGTACTTCTGGGGGTCGATATGTGTGGGATAGGTATTGGTGTCGGTATTAGCATTGGCATTGGTGTTAGGGCTGACATCATTGGACTATATTGTTGGTCGCTCCATCCTATTACATTTTTGGTTTGATTATCATATTATGTTTTGATATTCTCTTTGGTTTGATATGGTCAGATTCTATTGGACCGATCATGGTCGTGATTCTATCCCAGAGTCTTGATGTGAACAATAATGCTATCTTGTTATATGTTTGAAATTTAGCTCATCTGAGGTTGTGAAAGGTGGTTGGGTTGGGTTAAGGGGGCGGTCCCCGATCCTGATTAGACTTGGGATGCCCATTACGTCTAGGCCTTGGTTTGGTTCATGAAAGAATGACATGATACTCATCAGGAATGTAACGACAAAGCATAGAAACATGAAAAATTAGATGAACAGAAGATAAATCTGGAGGAAAAGTTAAGATAAATCTGGAGGAAAAGTTAACTCATAGGCCACATCACCTACAGTCTGATGAATCTCAGATGGACCAATAGACCTGGGGCTAAGCTTGTCCCTCTTCCCAAACCTCATCACACCCTTCTCTACAAGAAAAACAGCTTATAAGGAAGGAAATATGGTACCTAAAAGTCCAAATCTTTTCCCAATTAGTCTTTTAGGAGAGGGAAAATCTAGTCACATCCTTTCCTAACAGGCTCAGCCACAAAAATTCATTAGCGACGAGTCTAATAAGCTGGAACTTAAAACCCTTTTGAGATGGCAAAAAAAAACTTATCGTAATTATCTTTTAGCGTTGGTATATCTTGTCCCAATCGAATAACTACCTCTTCCTAATTATCTTTTCGCGACGCTATTTCTCATCTCGAATAGACTAACTACATGGTCATAATTATCTTTTAGTGACGGTATATCTTGTCACAAATAGACTAACTACCTCATTGTAATTATTTTTTTGCGATAGTATTTCTCGTCCCAAATAAACTAACTACCTGGTCATAATTATCCTTTAGCAACGAGCAAAATTATTTTCCTAGATCAACCTTTAAGGATAAGGACCATCTTGGTCCTAGATAACCTTTAAAGACGAGACACGTTATAGTTGTAGATCAACCTTTAGAGACAAGCAACATCTCATCCTAGATAAACATTTAAAGACGAGCAATATTTCTAGTCTGTAATTAACCACAAATGAGCCTAATATCACAAAATAAAAAATTTTCTCAAATAAATACCAAAATGCTATCAAGAATCTTGATACAAAAACATGATATAATTAGAGACCAGAAAAATTAGAAAACATCCCATGTTATTAGTTTCAATATTTGTTTCACAAAAAACATAGTTACCATCCCAATCAAGCTAGAGTATGATATCAAATTTTCCATAACATTTGAATACATAGCAAAAAATTAATCAAGTAACTCATGTTTCTACTGTTTAAGTCATCAAATTTCACCTCAACTTGACAGCTTCCATCATAGGGACAAAAAATAATCAAGTCCTCGACTTTCAAATCCTACTGTTTCACCTAAATCAAGTACCTCTTGCAACAGTAAAGCACAAATTTAGTACATCGCTTCACCTCATGAGGAAAATCAATTGCACATCCATCTTAATGTTGGTATTTATGTGATACTCAGATTGTGGATATGTTGGGACTTAAAACACAATAGTCATCCCATATAAAATTGATGATATCACAGTAATTCTAAGGTACAAGAGGGCTTCCATGTTCAGAAGCAGCCACACACTACTAGGATTGGGACATCAATTAAATTTTACCATTCATAAAATCTTAAAAGGAATCTTTCATGTAATGGAGCAACATATAGAAAGTATACTACCTCAAGGCCTTCATAGCATATTCTGAAGGAAGTTCTGTAATAACCAACTACAAAAGACCAGACCAGTGTGTTTATTTTGCAGGGTGGGTGTTGAGAATAAGGATTTAACAAGATAAAGAACCTAACTAACTTAGGATCAGCTTCTCAAAAATAGATAATATATTAAAGCTTTAACCAGATCCAATGAATCTTCAGCAGAAACTTTGAAGGGACCTTCCCCATTGACTGTCATTTGGTAAATTTGAAACAGACCATCGAGGGACCCCCACAAAGCTTTCCTTGCAATCTATAATGACAAAAAATAGAAGCTTGAATTAAAGAACAAGGAACTTTTCTAAAATGTTAACTCCGAGAAGGAGCAAATTCACGAGCTCATATATGAGAGGAATTAACCAAAATCCAATTTCACAAAATTAAGAAAAGATTGATCCTTATATTCTCTTTATGAAGAACCTGCCACAGAAATGGGGCGTGAATTTGAAACAAGAGGCATATCAGAGCTCACCAATTATTATCATTGATATTACTTAAATATTGACATAGCCCAGCCACAGAGTGAGAAATCACACATCTCACTCATCTTCGAGTGATTGATCTTTCAGAAAATTTTCTTAATGGAACAATCTCGGCTGTATTAGAAGAGCTTCATGATAGGGATAAATTGTATATTTTCTCCAATGTTCTCACTGGTGAGATTCCTCTGGAGATCAGTCATTTGAGAAAGCTACAATTTCTTAGATTTTGAGCCAACATGCTGACAGGATAAGTGATGCCATAAATTGGTAACTTGTCTGAGCTGAGTGTCTTTCCTCTTGCTTATTGCCAATTCAGTAGAAAGATACCATATGACGTTGGTCATTTGGATCATCTGATAAATCTTGACTTACAACAAAACAATTTTAGTAGCCACATACCAGAAGCAACTGAAGGCTGCAAAAATCTTCAAAATTTTGCAGCATCAAATAACAATATTGTGGGACAGATTCCTGCCTTAATTGGTCAGCTCGAATCACTCAAAATCTTGAACCTAGCAAACAATAACTTTTATGGTTCAATTCCTGTTGAGATAAACCATCTCTCAAGTTTTAAGTACTTAAACTTGTTTGGAAATGAATTAGAGGCTGGTTCAGCTTGAAACATTAGATTTATCAAACAACCTTTCAGGAACCATAAGGTTTCTCAATACTAAGCTGAAGAATCTTGTGACTTTAGCACTCTCTGGTAAATTTTTAACAGGAAGCATCCCAAGTAACTTCTGTCTTTGTTGTTCAAGATTAAGCCTAATTTTTCTGAATGACAATAAGTTATCTGAGAACTTTCCCTTAGAGCTACTAAACTACCCATCCCTACGACAATTGGATCTCTCCAGTAATAACCTTGGAGGAATACTGCCACGAGGCCTCGATAAACTAGAAAGTCTCATAGGCCTCTAGAGATGGTCACAACAACTAAACCATGGCAAATTTTGGAGTCCAACTATAGCAGGATATTACATTAATCTTTAAAATGATTAACGATTATGTAGGATGAGACTTGACATAGATGGACACGAATAGAATATAACAGGAGTTTGTTTTACAAGATATGTATCCCATATCTGAATTACTAGCCACTTGTTTGGCGACAATGATCCCTCTAGGTCTTATATATAGTTTTTTCACATTGTTAAGCTCTTATAAAGATTTCTATTTAGTATGCTTTAGTTTTTTCATCTATCTATTCATAAAAGAGTTACCTTCAAGTAACTAAGTCATGAATTCATCAAAGTTTAAAAAGAATTTTGGATACATTGAGCTCAAACTCCTAATTTCGTAGATAACTCTTAACAAAAGGAACTAAATTAGCAGAAATAGGTGCCTTATATAGCTCTTAGCAGAAGCTGACTATATTAACCTAAAACTCTTAACCGATGTCGTAGATAACTCTATATTTGCAAAGAAATACATGACTACTGGAAGCTTTTAAAGGAAATATACATCAAACTAGAATATATGGTTGATTGATGAACTGGTGAGAAATATTTTTGATAGACTAATCATATTATGCCTTAACATATGACTTCAACTAAAAATTTCTAATTTTCATTGTATAACTAGTTGGATAACTACTAAGTTTCAATCCAACATTCTTTATCTATGATTTCGTTAAGCATTAAAGTAACCCTATTAAACATTTAATTTTTTCCTAAAGCATTGGAATAACCGATAAAAAGGATCAAGATTGGGAAAAGAGATGCGGCTCCAAAAATGACTCTTACTATTCTTGGAGGTAGATTTAGAATTTTATATCTCTCTTGTTACTCTAAAAATATCCACTCTCCAAACAAATCAAATGGCTTCTTCAAATCATCATAGAGAGCACCTCTACTTACTGACAGGAACATCAATGCAAGAGCCTTTACTATTGGAATTGGTGGCCCTATTGGTTACTGGGAAAACAACTCTTATGCTAGAATTATGTAAGCTCTCAAGGTAAAAATATAGTTTTGTAGCAGTAACAAATGATATATTCAGAATAAGATGGAGAATTTTTAATAAAACATGGAGTACTATTAGAGGAAAGGATTTGAATTATGGAAATAGGAGGATGACCATATGCTTCTCTTTGGGAAGATATAAGTATTAAACTTGGACCTCTTGAGGAGCTTTCTAATTTGTACAACGTAGATGCATGTGAATCTGGTAGAAACAATCTAGCACCAAACTTTAACAGGGAGCATGCTAACTACATAATCTATATAATAATATTTCAGCCGGTGATAAAATTCCTAGAAAAGGAGGTCCCAAAATTACACAAGCAAACCTCCTTGTGATAAATAATTTAACATTAGCTGTGGGAGAAAATCGATGTAGGGGTTTTTAAGAATTAAGGAAACTACAAGAAAGATATAAAAAACTTTACCAGCTTGTGTTTCTCAGATGTTATAGAAGGAAAGAAAATGTATGATGCTTTGTAGGAAAAGTAGATTCAATACAGAAGATTAAGTTTAGATGATTATGGCTTTTTTGTGTAATCTTCAAGATGTCAAAGATGAAAATAGCTCATTGATTTCCTCAATTCAATAGAAGGATAGGAATTGACAGAAGAAACCCTTCTTTTTTCCTTTTCTTTTTGGTAGAAGGGATCTGACTATGTAAATGTACTAGAGCCAACTTGGTGCTAGATTTTTCTTTTCTTTTTTCTATCATTATGCATTACTAACCTATTAATTAAAAGATATTTTCATGCTTAGCAATTTGACATTGTATACAAGCAAATATTATCTTACAGTCCCATTAGCATATAACTGTCCTATCATATTGAGGACATAGTAAAACACACAAAGAAATCTCTAAAATTATCCTAATGGCGTACCCTTTTGGTGCCTTCTTGAGACACTCGAGGAGTAGATCCCTACATCCAATCCCGGTCCCCTATATTTTGTAATGTTGCTCCAAACCCTATCATCTGACTTACCAAAGAGCAGGAGACAAAATAAGTCTAGCTATCTAAGACCCCACCAGAGGGGTAACATAGATAAAGGCCGAACTCCCAACCCCGGATCAATATACTTAGATACCGACACTGAAGGAGGAATCGTACTCTTAGTCTGAGGAGTACCCAAAACAAAAGCAAGTGCAAAAGTAGGATCCACACTCTAAACTAGAGGAACACCCAACATAACTAAAGGAGAACCCTCTAAATAGGTCAGCAAACACACCAACAATCCCTCCAAAACTGGGGCAGATAAACCCTAAGAAACTAGAGTAATACCCACACCTCCAACCTGCTCAATAAGAGGATCAGGGGAGAGTACCCTATCACTCCTCTTAGATGAGGCTAAACTACATGTCCATCCACTCCTTGATAATGCTCAACTTATACAATTATTTAGATGCAAGGTAAACGTTGTTAATATATACCCAACATGAGTTGGGGTCGAATCCATGAGGAACAATGTAAATAATGATCGAGTAAGTTTAAAATGAAAGTTACTTTCTAAATTCAAGTATGTGATACAAATATTTGGGGGGTCATTTGAACATTTTCAAAGATATAAAAATTTCTAAGCTTTACTAACTCGAGGCTAAGAATAATTAGAGCGTAATAAATTAGGAGCGGATCTTGGGGTTATGCCATTCTAGATGCTAACTCATGCATGGGTAACTGAGAATTTATCCAAATTTAGCTAGAGTCATGGGTAGGCTAGATTTAGAGGTATTAGTGTTAATCTTTCAATAAAACACTAAATCTCACTTGTGTACTCTTTGAACACCTCACGAGCATGTTAAATCTACCAAATCTAATACCTCAAATAACACCCTTATTTCTATGATAATGTTACTCAATATGCTAACTCAAGTTATTGTTCACAAATATACCTTACCCAGTACTCCTCTTTTAAGGATGATATGAGATCCAAAACAATTGGGGTTTTCACTCCCAATTTTTAGTTCAAACATGGTGTAAAAGCAAAACCCACAATAATTAGTTAATTAGGTAGATAAATAAACAATACCCATGCACTAATCATAACCTATTCAAGCATAACCCCAAGAGGAAGAATTAGCTACTCATAAAGATAGAAAGTAAAGATATACCAAAAATTCCACCAAAATAATCCATGAAAGTTAAATAGAATGCAAATCGGAACTTTAAATTTCAATAAATCTTCAAAGGAAATTGCTAATATTTCAATTAGGAATTACTCTAATGTATTCTTCACTCAAGAATATTACAATAGTTTTCCCCCAAATGGAAGATATATGATGGGAGGATAAATGTCCCCAAAAATGTGAAAGGGTTTAGCCTTTTTTTATTTGGGATTCAGCTCTGTGAACTTCAAATTCTATCCCTGAAACTTTTCCACCCTCTTGCAATTGCCCTCACTTGGATGTGATCATGATTCTATGATTGTGTAGCATCTAACTACGATTGTGCAATTGCAAATTTCTGACTGATGGCAAATGCGACCCACAGATCGCTATCATGACATCTAAGGGTCTCCTCCTGGATCTGATCTTTAACTCTTTTTCTCTTCTTTCCCACTTTACTTCTCTTCCAGCTTTGTATCAACTTGTTTCTATTATATTCTATGTAAGATCATAAATATAGGATATTAATGAATTTTAATGAATAATTAGTCTCATTTACATAATTAAATCATTATAGTGTGCATGTATTTGGCCGTATATGAGTGGAAAATTTTCCACTCATCAACACCCCAACTAAAAATTTTACTTGTCCTTAAGCAACACTACTCTATACTCATGGAGACTAATAAACTTATAAGCCTATTCTCACAACCAAATTATCACCATATTCTGAACTTGATTAGCACTAACAATTAGCCAACATGCTTGGGAAGAACTATTTATGCAACTTCCCTCAAAATAAATCACAGTTTCAAGAATGGAAAATATTTTTAAGAACAATCAAGCAATAACTACTAACTCTCAAGAGGTGACTTTCTATCAAGCATGACTTAACTACACTCCTTTGCCTTATTTGTGGAGTATGACAACCTCACCAACCTTTATTAATTTACATTCCTCCTCACGAAAGGAAAGCCCCAACATACCATAATTTCTATCATGTAACAAGGGACAAATATGTAAGCACTCACTCTCACAAAGGATTTCTCAATACATGCAAGTATCATGCCATATGTTTGCCCTTATTTTCAATCACCACTAACTCAAAAACACTTGGTTGAAGATCTCGAAGGGTTTTTTTCAAGATTGTAATATAGGTTCGGGGAAGGTTAGGATAAATATTTGGGATAAAAGTGACTACACCCTCCTTGAACTCCACATAAAACACTATTAAATCAAATATTGGGTGATGGGCCACTTCATGCATTTCTAATTCACACATGTGACTTCCTTTACCACAATGGTTCACCCATCTTTTGGAAGTATTTTCTTCTCATTTGTTTCATTTGTGTAATCTCATATTTTTCCTTCTTTTGTTGGTCCCTTTCTTTTTCTCATTCATTTATCTTCATTACTTAGATTTTAGGCACTCACTTGTAATACTGTGGCCCAATATCACCTCTTCTAACATTTACCACCCCCAACTTAGGCTTTTAGCCTCAAGTTGTATTTTTAAGTTCAAGAAAGGCAGTATTAAAAAGAGGGATAAAGTTCAAATAGTCCAAGGCCTGTAATTTGGTAGCCAAAGAAAGTTCCAAAGTCTCAAAAAGGGGATACTAGGGATTCCATTCTACCACCATTAGGATCTTTAGGCTAAAGTGATTTTCTATGGTTACAAAGGCCTAAGATCATTTTTCCAACTATGAGTAATTAAGATTAGCTTCAAAAGACCAATAGAGCAAGTTGTAGAGAACACAAGTACATATGAGAATCAATCAACTAAGATCACCACACATGGCATGCAAACCTTTTTAGGAGGATCAATTGCATCGCCTATTTGAGGCAAAAGGAGTTAATTACACTACCTACTAACAAATTTGGAGTCACAAAAAGAGGTAGAGTATTGTTACAAAATTGTTCATGTCCATGCCCTCGATTTTCATACAAAATTTAGACGGAAGGGGATGCTTGCTTTTCATTTCAGCAAGCAAGATTAACTATTGTTGGCACCAAATCAAGGTGTCATCTCATATTTGGGCTGTCACAAGGGAAAACTATATGGCTACTCAGACTTCACCATAGAATTATGGCAATCCCAAATCTATAATGCC
The DNA here is from genome assembly GCF_002878395.1 of Capsicum annuum. Taxonomy (NCBI): domain Eukaryota; kingdom Viridiplantae; phylum Streptophyta; class Magnoliopsida; order Solanales; family Solanaceae; genus Capsicum; species Capsicum annuum. Next base: position 53,712 of record NW_025887876.1, read on the forward strand.
ACAGGTACTTAGACTTTCACTGCATTTATAGCACAAAACTCCAACATAATGAATTTCCCTTAAGAATGTCATCACTCAATCTATAATAGGGAAAGACTCATCCAACACCGTATTAAAATAGAAATTAAAAAGCTAAAAAAATGACATAATTAATTCCTGAAATTTCCATACTCAGTGTGAGCTAAATTTAAATATTGCAGCCAATTTTAAATTATGAAACATGGGTGCACACAAAGATAACACACACACTAATGAAGAGGCTTGTAGTGTCCTTATTGCATAACATAAATACATAAGAAGGGCTAAAGAGGCTCCCTAAAACTTCATCGAGGGATAATGTGAATGTTGGACACACTACTGCGATCGTGATAGATCCTTGGACTGTAATCGCGGTACCTGAGGCATTTTTCTCTCCTGTTTTGTCCTATTTTTTTACATGGTTGTCATACTTCTAAACTCAATTTTCCCCTATTTTTGTCTACAAATCTATCAGAAACACCTGAAAAGCATCAAAATTATGTGAATTAATAAAAATATATGGCACAAACATGAAAATGATAGGTTGCCTCCCATCAAGTGCCTTAGTTAAAGTCGCTTCACAACATTGTTTACTCTTTATTTATGTCTCCACTTAGAAGATTTGAATTATCGGCCCAACTTTTGATCAATATATCTTCGAGGTATATTGAGCAAAGGTAAGGGCACAATGATACATACTCTATCTCACTACTTTGAAGGCTTGAACCTTTTACCTAACTTCACATCAAGCTTTCGAGTAGGCTCGTTGGGTATTGGTGAGAACATCAATAAACCACTAGTAAAACATTTTTTGCACTTCCTGGCCTTCAAGTAAGGGGCGTCATTTCTTCTCTTTGGAATGAAGAACTCCAAAATGTAAGGATTTTGTTCCTCGTCTCCAAAGTTCTTCATTTTGTCGAGTGGTTTGACTTCCATCACATCCACTAAGCATAATGTCGAAAGATAGTTGGAATAAGGTAGCCTTTCTAATTTCAAAGTCGCATTCTTCTCGAAATTCTCACCTAGAAATGAACTAGAGCTTTCACAAAAGATTTTCTTGGATTTTTCATGCAACTCTAATATAATTTTCTCAATTTCAGCATCCTTCATTATTTTTAGTTCGGTTGGTGGGTAAATCACCAAGAATTCTTCAACATCAAGCTCACTCTTATCTTCATTAGTAACCACTCTAACACAATCATGCATATTCATTTGATTTTGAGTAGCACATGCTTCAATTCTTGCATTCAATTTGGTTTTTAATTTTTGAGTGGCTATTTCAAATTTAATCCAAACTTGACATATCTCTGCATGCTATTTGAGATGTTCATACACCATTAGTAAAACACTATCAAGTTGACCCTTATGGACTTCAAGTTGTTGAGTTTGATTCATTAGCCATTCTTTGCTCACGATTTCTTCCTTGTCAAGTTTTTTTTTTATTTTGATACTCAATAATCTATTGCAAAAGTCCTTGCATAGAGAAGTCAATATCCTTAAAAATATCATCATAACTATATTGGACTAATTCCCACCAATTAGCCAAGGCTTTTTCACATTTTTTATTCTTTCCCATTGTATCTTTCAACATCTCCTCTATTTTTTTTCTTGTAGAATCTGAGATTTCTTTTTTTTCTTCTAGTTGAGACATTTCTTCATATTGGTAACTTTTCTTTGAGTCATCATACGTTATTGGCTCAACTTCTTGGCTTAAAATATTCTTCATCAACTTCATTTTGAGGATTGGGAATATTCATGACACTTTAAATATTGACATTCTCACCCACTTCTTATTTATTTTCACTTTCCTTTCCAAATGCCTCCATGGATTGATGCAAGAGATGCATGTCCCCCCCTTCCCCATTGTAGTCACTCGGTTCAAAATAGTTAGAAGCATTGCTTCAACACCTTTGTGTTTGGAATGTTTTTCTTACTTTGTCACATCACGAGACCTATCAAACTCATAAGAAGAATAACATTTTCATTAGCATAACTTGAAGTGGGAGTATTTGAACAATTACTCCAATGTCCATCTTGCCAACCACATAAAGAACAATCATATTCCTAATAGGATTGAGATGGTTTACACACCTCTTTTTTTAGGAGAATATTTACAATTTTGTCAAAAGTGGGGTCCACCATCATACGGACATAGATCATCAAGATAAGTTTTGCAACCACAAAAATCATTTTTATTTCATGATGCCATAGTGACAAGTAGACAAAAACAAAAATCTATCTAACATATGAAACAAAAAAAAATCACAGACACATATTCACAAGTTTGAATCAAAGCCAATAATCTAAAATTCCAAACTAACTCGATACGACAAATTGTTCCCTGGAAAGGACACCATTTTTTATAACACTCAACTTACACCATTATTTAGATGCAAGACAGAAATTGTCAATATATACCCAACATGAGTCGGGGTCGAATCCACGAAAAATAATATGAATGGTGATCAAGTAAGTTCGAAATGGGAGTTACTTGCTAAATTCAAATATGGGATACAAATATTTGGTGGTTTTTTTGAATGTTTTAAAAGATATAAAAATTTTAGAGCTTTACTAATTCGAGGCTAAGAATAATTAGTGTAATCAATTAGGAGCAGATCTTTGGGTTATGTCATTCTAGGTGTGAATTCACGCATGGGTAATTCAGAATTTATCCAAATTTAGTTAAAATAATGGGTAGACTATATTTAGAGGTATTAGTCTCAATCTTCCAATGAAATACTAAATATCGCTTATGGATTCTTTCGAACACCTCAGGAGCATGTCAAATCTACAAATCTACTACCTCAATTAACACCCTTATTTCTAAGATAGTGCTTTCAAATGAACAACCTCAAATAACACCCTTATTTCTAAGATGATGCTACTCAATATGCTAACTCAAGTTATTGTTCACAAATACTCCTCATCCAATACCCCTCTTTCTAGAATGGTATGGATTCCAAAATGATTGGGGTTTCCGCTCCCAATTTTTAGTTCAAAAATGGAGTAAAAGTGAAACCCGCAACAACTAGCTAATTAGGTAGATAAATAAACAACACACATGCACTAATCGCAACCTATTCAAGCATAACCCCAAGGGGAAGAATTAGCTACTCATAAAGATAGAAAGAAAAGATATACCAAAATTTCTACCAAATTGATCAATGAAAGTTAAAGAAAATGCAAATCCAAATTTTAAATTTCAATAAATCCTCAAAGGAAATTTCTAATCCTTCACTTAGGAATTTCTCTAATGTATTCTTCACTCAAGAGTAGTACAATAGTGTTTCCCCTAAATAGAAGATAGATGATGAGAGGATAGATATCCCTAAAATTGTGAAAGGGTTTAGCCTTTTGTGATTTGGGATTCATCTATGTGAATTTCCAGTTTTGTCCTTGAAACTTTTTTGCCCTCTCGCGATCAGCTTCTCTTGGTTGTGATAGTGATTCTATGATTGCATAGCATCTATCTCTGGTAGTGCAACTCTAACATTCTGACTAATGGCAACCACAACCCTCAGATCGTAATTGCGACTTCTAAGGGTTGCTTCCTACACCTGATCTCCAGCTCTTTTGCTATTCTTGCCTACTCTACTTCTCTTTTAGCTTTGTCTCAACTTGTTTCCATTAGATTCCCTGTAAGATCATAAAAGCTGGATATTAAGGCATTTCAATGAAGAATTAGTCTCATTTACACAATTCAATCATTGTTGTGTGCATGAATTTGGACGTAAATGAGAGACAAATTTGCCACTCATCAACAGCCCCAACTTAAAACTTTGCTTGTCCTCAAGCAATACTACTCTATACTCAAGAAGACTAATCTACTTATAAGACTATTCTCATAACCAAATTATCACCATAATTTTGAACTCGATTAGCACTAACAATTAGCTAACAAGCATGTGAAGAACTATTCATAAAGCTCCTCTCAAAATCAATCACATTTTCAATAATGCAAAAGATTTTTAAGAACAATTAAGCAACGACTACTAACTCTCAAGAGGTGACTCTAAATCAATAGTGACTTAACTACACGCCTTTGCCTCATTTTCAGAGTTCGACAACTTCACCAACTTTTATTAGTTTACATAAAATTTAAAGAAAATGCAAATCCAAACTTTATATTTCAATAAATCTTCATTGGAAATTTCTAATCCTTCACTTAGGAAATCCTCTAATGTATTCTTCACTTAAGAGTAGTACAATAGTGTTCCCCTAAATAGAAGATAGAAGATGGGAGGATAGATGTCCCCAAAAATATGAAAGGGTTTAGCCTTTTGTGATTTGGGATTCAGCTCTATGAATTTCTAATTTTGTCCCTAAAAATTTTCTGCCTTCTCGCGATCTCCCTCTCTTGGTTACAATTGCAATTCTGTGATCGCATAGCATCTATCTATGATTGCATAACTCTAACTTGTAACTGATGGCAATTTTGACCCTCAGATCATGATTATGACATCTGAGGGTCGCCTCCTGGACCTGATCTCCTGCTCTTTCGCTCTTCTTGCCCACTTTACTTCTACTTAAGCTTTGTATCAACTCGTTTCTATTAGATTTCTGCAAGGCCATAAAAGGTTGATATTAATGCATTTTAATGAAGAATTTACTCTCATTTAGACAGTTAAATCATTGCAGTGTCCAAGAATTTTGATGTAAATGAGTGAAAAATTTTCCACTCATTGCTCTCTCAAGTCAATCCATGACTCGAGGCTCACCCTCTAGTAATGGCTTCATATCTTGACTCTCGCTAGACCTATTCAACACCATCTGCACAGAAAGAGTAAAACACAACTCAGAACACAAGGTATGAAAGAACTTCACATGATAAGGAATAAAATGAGAGAAGCATCCTAAAGACATCCTATAGCCTCTCGAAGATAGATACAGACATCTACGTACTGATCTGTGAGATACAATTAGACATCCCATTATTACACCGTTGAGACTAATGAAACCTAGCTTCTCTGACACCAATTTGTCATGACCCAAAAAACAAAAAATCGCGATGTCACTTGTTGTGGTGAACCTTTACAAGTAAGCATATCATCCAAACTAATATATAAAGGGAAAAAGACAATAATAACCCCAAGGTAAGGCTTCTAGAATGAAGCAAAACCATACAAGTATAATAAATGCAGAAAGAAACATAACAATGCAACCATAACACCCTATAACAGGTGTCAACAGTATAAGAATACATCTAAATACAAGTTGAATCCAAGAAAATACATAAGATGTCCAAATAAAAGAGAAACTCTTTCTCTGAAATGAAAATAAAGACATAGTCTATAAAGAAAGGTAGCATAAGACATTCGGACACCTGAAAATCATCAACGACCTTAAAAGCTCCAACAATCGCTCAAGTCAAGTAATATGGGGCACACCCAAACTTGAATCTGCACCAGAAAGGTACAGTAAGAGTGAGCACAGTTCACTTGTACTCAATAGGTATCATAGGTCGATCGATAAAAGTAGAAAATAAAGTACATAAAATACACACTAAGAGAACGTCACCTATAATTAGAAAATATCTCACAATGATTACCCACACCACTTGTACTAACAGTTCTAATATATCACAAAAATAACAATAACATAGCAAGTGGAACACAAGTATAAATTACATCACATACAAGTAGAAACAGAGATTAACATGTATATACAAGATGGTCAAGTATAAATAACACGATATAGAGCAAGTAGACATATAACAAATCAAAATAAAAATTCAATCACAACATCAACATAATAAATCAAGTACAATATACAAGATGATACTGATGCTGAAGCAGATAATGATGATGATGATGATGCATGAGGTTGTGCCACAACCTCTACATACACCTACAGAGGCAAGCCTTTCTGATGTGGGACCCATGAAGGGTTCGTCAACCCATATACCACCCTATATACACCTATGGAGCCAATCCTTCCCGATGCAGGACCCATAGGGGATTCGTTAACCCATATACCATCAAAATCCATGACTATTCTTTGGCATAATCCTTCGAAGAAGGTCTATAACATCTAATATTCGATACTAATATCCAGTATTTCAAGTATTTCTTATATTTCCAGTGTTTTTAAACCGCATAAATAACATCATACACAAATTAAGTACACATACGTGACAACATGTATATATAAAGCAATACAACTAATAAGTGAAATGATGTGTGTGATGACATAAGGATAATGATGCAATATTCATAACCAATCACATGATATTTTTCCACAACCAACCATAATATTACATTTTCACAACCACGTGAGCCAACATCTACTCATTATTTCTACCATCCATGATTTTTCACATGATTCATATGACCACAAAGTATGAATATATCACAATATATCAAAGGTACCATAATATGATTATTCACATATATTCCAAGCTATCGACATCATATAATACCCCACGCAGTCATACATATCACGTAATATCCCAAATTCAATAATTACAATATCTATAGGCCCACATATGAGTACAACATTTAGATAGCTATTTTTTATGATTATTTCTCACCCTTAACATGCATGTTGGTATACAAATTAACTACTCAACCTATTCTGAAGAGTTAAGCCATAACTTACTTTGAATGCTGAAACCAGTTTGCTATACTTCAAACCCACGACCTTACTTTTCGCTAATGGTCCCAAAATCAACTAAAACTAAGAAATATATAATCTATCTGTCAAAACAAAGCTAACGATACCCATATTGACTATTTTTTATTCAGGGTCAAAATGAACCTATTTTCAAAAAAGAAGGGCAAAATTGTAACTTTACTTCAAAAATGTGTTCTGCATATTTTTAAAAATCTATATTTAAAAAATCAAGCTAAATTGAGTAAAAAAAAAGGTTCAAATAGAAGAAAAAATATTTTTAAGCTTTATCGGGTAAAATCTTTAAAATTTATGTTAAAATTAAGAATCAAAGTTCTTTTGAAGGTTAAATTGATGAAAAAACTAGTAATTATAAGAGTAAAATATTATTAAGTGAAAAGGAGTGAAATTGGAGTTTAAAATCAAGCCCTAATACTTTTGGTGTTTTGAGAAATTAATCAACAATTAGAGTAAGAAAGGATGATATCTCACCTTGACTCTATAATAGAATCAAGAAATAGATGTTAATATAGCTTTCTAAGCTACTACAAGATTTATTTTTAAGTTCTCAAACTATTTTAGGGTTTAACTCTCAAGAGTAAAGGTGAAAGAATGAGAAAAATGAGTCAAAAAGGGCTATTTTATAGTGCAGACAAGATTTTTCTAAGTCCAAAGAGACTTCGATAGGGTGCTTGAAATTCATCCAGAGTTTGATATATCCAAAAAACTATGCAACCACACTAAATTCGATGCTCCAGACTCAATGGTGATATCAAAATTTCGTAAAAGCATCATTTTCACAAAGTTGACCCCTGAAATCCAAAATTATAATTTTTTAATTCGAGGATCGAAATGAGATTTAAAAGCCATAAAATCACACCAAATTTTTTCCACCCTATAATCGATGTTTCAGATGAATTGGCAAAGTTGGATTTTACATATGACATCATTTTGACCAAATATGGATCCTACACCCATATTTTTAATTTTTCAACTTTTTGACTAATAGGACGAAATGAGCTCAGGTGTGTCGAGACTCGAACTAAAGGTCTACCAAGCCTAAAATTGATATTTTAAAGTTCTTGGCAGAGTTCGTTTAGCCATCTATTGCACAGATCAAATGATATCCACAGAAGTCTAAAATAAGGCTCTCGAAGCCTCCAAAAACCACAATATCATGCAAAAGGCACCAAAATGCATCGAAAACCATACCAATCACCTTCATACCCCAAAAATATCACAATACAAATATGGAGTGGAGTAAAATAGTCAAATCACACAAAATTATAAATTTTACATATTTGATAAAATTTTTAGGTTGTTATACTCCTTGTTGGATCAAGTAATCAAGATATGAATTTTTTTAATAATAAGAAAATAAACCATAACTCATGTTTGTTAAGCAACCAATAAAGAATATTTGTACTGATAACATGTTATGAAATATAAAGTAGAGAAGAACAAGAGTAGAGAGAGAAGATAGAGTAGTTCTTATTTCTCTTGAGGATTCTATTAGGGTATTTTACAATAAAGAAAACTCTTCTATTTATAGGGGAAATTACTCTTAATTTCTCTCTAAAAGATATTTCATATCCTGATAGATATCAAATAGATCTTGATAGATCTTATTTATATTCTTAATAGGCATACACTATAATGTAAATACATTTATAACATTTTAGCTCTTTAATTAGAAAATAAGGGAAAAGATTTAATTTTTCTAAAAAAGGAAAAATATGGTGTATTTGATAGAAATAAAATAAATGGCATTACTTGAAAAAGTTATAGTTCTTTTTTTAAAGAAGATGAAATAGGTTTGAAGAAATTAAAAAAATGTTAATAATTAATGAGCCAAGAAGTATAATTTTTTTAAAAAAATTTGGCCAACATACTATGGAAAAAGTTCAAAATTCTAAAAAAAAAAAAAAGATAAATCCTAATAGTGGCCTTGGAGGCATTCCACATCAACAGCCTCCTATGTTTTCTTTATTACGTGTGTGTGTGATACTGTTGATTAACTTTTAAAGTAATTATGGTATGTATGATTAACTGTTTTATCTCTTTAATTAGAAAATAAGCGAAAAGATTTTTAAGAAAATAAAAAGGGGAAATATGGTTTATTTGATAGAAATGAAATAAATGGCGCTAATTGAAAAAGTTATGGCTTTTTTAAAAGAAGATGAAAGGTGTTTGAAGAAATAAAATAAATTTAAATAATTAATGAGCCAATAAATATAAGTTTTTTAAGGCCAAAATATTAAGGAAACAGTTCAATTTTTTTTAAGAAAAAAGATAAATCCTAGTAGTGGCCTTGGAGGCATGCCACATCTATAGCCTCCTATGTTTCTTTTATATATATATGTGTGTGTGTGTGTGTGTGTGTGTGTGTGTATATGTATGTATGTATATACACTCACACACGTACACACACACTATTTTAATCGCACATGCCTCGCACTTGTAACTTTTGATTATTTAAAATTAGATAATTTTATCTATTGCGAAGATTTTTATTGAAGTGCAAAAAGTTCAAATCACCTCTCCAAGATCCTTCAGACTAATATAATAATGTAAATATAACATATATTTTATTATAAATACATATATATTTTACCAACAAAAGTTTCAAGTGGTCAATGGATCGTCACCTTTGTGTTTGTCATGTAGTACCTCTTTTTCTTGTTGCTAGGGACTAAGAGAGACGCATCGATCTAAACCATATTTGTAATATGATTATTTTTATTTATTTTTCCTATATTTAAAATATGTTCTTATTTTTAAAGTTAAATCTTAGATTACTTACTTAAAACTTTTAAAAATTTGGTACTTCTTATATTTTTCTTATTCTAATGCTTTCATATTTATTTCTAGATTTTTAAAATCTTATTAAAATCAGCTTTAGTTGATTTAGAATTCTTAAACTAATGAAAAGGTATTAGTTATCATTAATTTTGATGACTTCTAATAAGGAAAGGTTTTACTATAAATTTTAATTAATTTTTAACTCTTAAATATTAAGAAAGTAGTGAAACGGATGATTTTGTCTAAAGAAGAGACTTCTAATGAAGGACAACAAGTTCAAACAATATTTTTAAGGCTCTTCACACTTTTAATATAGTATAGATATAGATATATAGATTCCCTCAATCTGTATAGCCTTTTCATTCAAATCAAATCAAACTATATAAACCCTAATTCTCCATTCAAAACAAATGGCACAACAAATTATATTTATATTTATTTTTTTCTACTCTACAGAAAGGAGAGTTGAGGACAACCAAGGGTATGACTGTAAATATTCTCATTTTCAAGGGTAAAATGATAAGCTTGTTTTTTAACCAAACCAAGATCTTTTCTTTCCCTTCTAGATCTTTCCCTTTGTCTCTCTCTATCTCTCCGCACACAATCACAAAATTCTTCTTCCTCAAGCTCTCACGCCCCAACTCCAATCTTGGATCCAAATAACAACACGAATACTAACTTCTCAAGTATGATGCTTGTTTTCTTCCCTCTAACCTAATTCAGCAATGACTTGTTATTAAGCAATGACACATAGTTATTTTGTTCAATGGAAAAAACCTTCTGCTCACTTTACACAATATTTATCTAGAATCATTGATTTGCCTATCTCTCTATCATATTCTTAAGTGTCACAATGGATAAAAACTTTAGGTTTGTTCTATCTTTTAATTTTTGTTCAATTCTTATTTGTTTCTTTCCTTTATCTTCTTTTAAATCCTTGCCTTTTTGGGTATTTTTAAATTCTCAATTTCATGTTCAATATATTTATTGCTAAACATAGAAGTGTGAAAAGATTGAAAATATTGAGTTTAAAAGATAACAAAATAGAATAAATAGGAATATATGGGAGTAAATTGTATCTATAAGAAGATCCACCGGACACTAACAGAGTAATGACCTTACAGAGTGGCTATTTTAGCTACGACACTCAAGTGATTTGTGATAAGCTTGGTATTTTTAGCTAAAAGCAAAGAAGATACTTTTCAATGTATAGTATGTAATAGATAATTTGGTTGACAAAGTGCAACTTTGATGCTCCTTCACAATCCAAAATTAGCAGCACATTTGGAAAGTGACTTGATTAGAACTATCACTTTTGTTGGTTCACTATTTTCCCATTATTTTTATATTTAAGCGGTGATCGAGAAAATGGTTCAAATGATGGTACAATAAGTTACTAATTTACCCAGACTTTACAAAACTACAATCTCTTAGATCAGATCGATTCAGCCGGGCCGAGCCTAGCTTCAAAGTTGTACTTTCCAAAGGTCTGAGATGGCCACGCCATTTACCCAAATATTTATGTTTGGCTTCTTAATAAACGGTCCCTTTTTTAGGTACGACAATGAGCAGTCCTACCTAAGTCTGCTGAAGACTTCTTTTTTGATATTGTTCGGGCTTATGCCACCCGATTGGTCAGGTTGAGACATCCTGGGGTTGTGTAATACCCCATATATTTCAAAGCTAGAAAATAAACCATTGTTCCTACAAATGAAACCTCCTATCCTATGATTCATATTTGAGTATATGAATTAGGATGAGTATCCTAGTGATAATAGAGCTTATGATGTGTAAAGTGTGTTCATAAGAGTCACTTAGAGTAAGCCAAGCTAAGAACTTTTGAATCCATCAAGTTTTCGTGTGTGATTTCACATAACTCATATTTGAATGATCATAAATTGGTTTATAGGTGATATTTGGAAGATTTATACCCTCTAAATTTTATAGAATTGAATAAGCTTTCCGTCGATACGAAATTCGCCTAAAACGGATACCCGGTGAAGAAGTTATGGCGATTTAAAGTTTCAGCAGCATCATTTCAGTTAGTGGCGCGTCGCGCCGTAATCAAAAATGACGTTCGTCAATTTACAGTGTCTCTCCATCATTCCAGCACATCGCGGTGAGTTTTCAGGTCACAAACAAGTAGAAACACAATGTCTCTGTGTTGCGCTGAGGGCCCAAATCGGGTAATTTTCATAGAAATTAAATAACGCATCTAGAGGGGTATTTAGGTCATATTTCCCCTCTATATAAGTCCCAAACACGGAATTGAGGCCCCAAGTCATCTCTTTACATTACTTTTTATCAAAATTCACTCAAGAACAACCAATAACAAGTCTAGGGTTCAATTGGGCGTTTCAAATTCCAAGCTTATTTCACTAGTATCTTCATGGATTATTAATCTAAGGTATGCGTAGTGTTCATCTATGGATCCAATCCGTTCATAGAGCTCAAGAACCATGTTTTAAATACTATTTTGTAAACTTTTTGTGGTGATATGAGCATGTACATGTTGATGATTATTTTTTAAGTTTTAAGATGATATCTAAAGGTGTTTTCATGGAATATATATGGTTGTTAGTATAAAACTATGAAATTTAGGTGGTGTAATATGGTGCAAGTTATGAAATACACCTATGCCTTAAAAAATGCATGCTAGGTGTTTGATAAAATGCTTGGGATGTTAGGAATTTAGGTTTACATGGTTCCATGATATCTAAATGACAATTTTGTGTTAGCTATATACTTAAATATGAATTCCATGCTATTGATGTGTTGTTATTGTTGTGGTATGAAGCATGTATGATAATGGAAATTTATAATATGTACACGAAATATATCATGCAATCTCTACAATGTTTAAGATGTTGAATAACTACATGAAGTATAAGATCCCCTACTTATGATATTATGAATTGTGGACTCTAATCTTGTGATCAAGTCATGTCATGTGTGTCAGTTTCCTTTTATCGAGAACTAGGGGTATTCGTACCCAAAAAACATAGCTGTGTACCTAGAGCCATGTCATGTTGTCCCGATAATATCAGTCAAGCTATAATCTATAGAACGTAGTCAGTCATATGACTCAGGAATCCTCAGAAATCTCATGATCTCAGTTAACTCTCAGATAGTAGTACTATTCCGTCAGTCAATGGAAGTCAGTTAATCAATCAATGTAAAGTCAGTTGAATCATGTTCAGTCTCTTCAGATGGGAGTAGAAGTTAGCTCCGAGTGAACCCAAGGATGGGAACTTACCTACCAGTTTAGGGTGTGATTCTTAGCAGTCATCCTTGCGTTCCAGAACTATGTAGCCAGCATAGGTTAAGACATCTTAACCTATCAAATTAGGATTGATGAGGTGGCTTAACCTGTCAGTTCAGGGTTCCCACCGCTATCATTTTGAGTACCTGCCAGCTAAGGGTCACTCACAACTATCCTTACTAGTGGTGCAGTATTGACACCCCTCTATTCGGGGCAGAGATTGGACCCAAGCTTAGCCATAATGGCACACATGGGGCATGTCGGTTATACAACTACCTCCCATAGTTTCAGACTCAGTCTCGGTAAAAGAACTCAGACAGTTTTTTAGATATCAGTATACCAAGACTGTTAGATACAGTCAAATTTAGTTATAGCACGGGACTCAGAAAGTTCCATCAGATTCAAGACTGTCAGACACAGTCGCCCATGCTATCAGAAATGAAGTTTTAGCCATGTCAGTTATCAATAAACCCTGTATTAGCGTACAGATTAAGCTATCACATACTCACGATCTCAGTTACTATGTATGTATATTTGTACTCTTACATTCATATCAGTCAGTCAGTTAGCGTTATTCATGCATGTAAACCCTTTGTATTAGCCTACCTCACTCGTATACTCAGTACTCTAGTTGCACTGACACATTTGAGCTATGGTGCTTTCTTTTCATGTTACACCATAAGTTTAGAGACACGAGTTCCAGACCAGTAGTAGCAACTGCATTCCAGTATACAGAGCTGCAGTGAGTCCTCTTCATTTGAGGATGAGACGATATTATTTTATTTCATTTATTATTTTAGCTCAGTTTTGCTAGACGGAGTTAGTTGGAGACATGTTCCTTCAACTCCTTATTCAGATAGTATTTAGAGGTTTTTAGATTGAGTTCAGATTTGATTCAGTTTCAGTTATTTTGGGTATCTTTCACCCACACGGATGTTACTATTTTATAGATTTTTTATTCAGCTGAACCTTATGGCCTACATGTTTATGATTTCCACATTATTACATTATATATTGTAGTGCACAGGTACAAATATTAGTTATGGGTTAGCTTGTGGTCCTTCGGGGTCATAAGCACAGTGTAACATTCCGGTTCAGAAAATCGGGGTGTTATAGGTTATTCATGTAGTCCAGGCACTTGATGAGAGTAAAAATTATATGGATATGGCTAAAGAACCCTTGTTTTCTTCCACTGCTAATGCTTTGGGGATTTCGGACAGTATTGGAAAACTTTCTCAGGAACTTAAAGGAATGGTAATTGCCCTTTTCATAATAAATAATATAATTAACTGCTAATCTATGTGAATGGGTTTTCAATGGAAAGTTTAGACTTTAATAGTGTTTATGATGATTTGAGGTGCTTCAAGTGTTTGATTTAATTTTTGAGTTAGTTACATTGTGGTTTTATCACAGGAAAAAAAGGCAACAAACTCAAGAGAGGAATTTGATAATTGTTGTATTGTGACGATGTTACCTAATTAGTGTTTTATGTTATTTCCTTAGTAAATACGTCACTTTTACTTATTTAGATGATTTAATTTGGCTTTATGGGTGCCATTTAATAACTCATGTAGTAGCGTTAAGGTTGACTTAGACAGCTATTGCCTACTAGGGACTGACTCTATTAGATTATCTTAAATAGTTAGATGTAACATTTACTGCCAAAGCTATTAGGGACCCATTGTGTTAGACCAAAAGGCTTTCCTTACTTTTTGAGGGTTAATAATTTTTAGTTTGGTTATCGGATATTTCTTGGCAAGTTTGAATTTTTTGTTTTTGATCTTTACGCTGGTTTTTGAGTTACATTGTGGCTTTATAATGGAAAGAAAGAAAAGTGAAAAGAACAATTGATTTATTACTATAGATTTTTGAGTTACAATGATGTGATGATAACAACTATCTCTGAACTACTTTGGGATTGATGTTTAGTTAATTGAGCGACTGAACATGATGGTAACTTGTTTCATTTCCTTAATAACTGATAAAAAAGATGGATTATTTGAGTTCCTAGACTATTTCACTAAATGAGACCAATACTGTAAAAAAAAGTAGCAAAAATCATAAGAAAAGCAAAAATCATGATATGTTAGGAAATAGTTTGTCCGGTTGAAAATATT
>NW_025887877.1:0-4338 GCF_002878395.1 Capsicum annuum
CACGCCTAAACCCCAGGTCCACCCCCGAAACCATAGGCTATAGCACACCGATTTGGCCCGAAAATACCCTGTTCACGCTGTTTCGCCTGTTTGTCCACCCAAATAGCTACAAAAAATTAAGCGAACCACACTGGCACGATCCTCAACCTCCCTAGAATGCCCCGATCAATTTTTGGCCCAAGCACGCTCGAACCCCGGGCCTACCCCCAAAATCGTGGGCTACAGCACACCGATTTGGTTCAAAAATGCCCCGTTCGAGTCGTTTCGCTCGTTTCTCCACCCAATTGGCCATAAAAAATTAAACGAACCTCACTGGGATGATCCCCAATCTCCCAGGCATGCCCCGATCGATTTTTAGCCCACAACAATCCCGCACCCCGGGCCCACCCCCAAAACTGTGGCTATAACACATCAATTTGGCCCAAAATTGCCCCGTACGGGCTTTTTCGCCTGTTTGTCCACCCAAATGGCCATGAAAAATTAGGCGGACCATACTAGGATGATCACCAACCTCCCTGGCACTCCCCGATCGATTTTTGGCCCACAACACGCCCGTACCCCGTGCCCACCCCCAAAACCGTAGGCTATTATAGTATACCAATTTGGCTCAAAAATGCCCTGTTCGCGCTGTTTTGCCCATTTTTCACCCAAATAGCCATGAAAAATTAAACGAACCACACTAGGATCGCCCCGATCGATTTTCAACCCACCGCACGCCCGAACCCCGATTCCACCCCCAAAACTGTGGGCTATAGCACACCGATTTGGCCTGAAAATACCCTCTTTGCGCCATTTTACCCGTTTGTCCAACCAAATGACCACAAAAAATTAAGCAGACCACACTGGGACAATCCGCAACATCCCTGGCATGCCTCAGTCAATTTTTTCCACACATTATGCCCGTACTTTGGGCCCACCCCCAAAACCATGGCCTATTATAGAACACTAATTTGGCCAAAAAATGCCCCGTTTGCGCCGTTTCGATCGTTTGTTTACCCAAATGGCAAAAAAAATTTAAACGGACCACACTGGGATGACTCCAACCTCCATGGCATGCCCTTGTCAATTTTCAGCCCATAGAATGCCCGGACACCGAGCCCACCCCTAAAATCGTGGGCTATAGCACACTAATTTGGCCAAAAAATGCCCCGTTCACGCCATTTTGTCCATTTATCCACCCTAATGGCCTTGAAAAATTTAACGGACCACACTAGGATGATCCCCAACTTCCCTAGCATGCCCTGGTCAATTTTCAGCCCACAGTACGCCCGTATCCCGGGCCCACGCCCAAAACCGTGGGCTATAGCATACCAATTTATCTAAAAAATGCCCCGTTCGCGCTCTTTTGCCGTTTCTCTACCCAAATGACCACAAAAAATTAAACAGACCACACTGGAATAATCCCTATCCTCCCTGGCATGCCCCGGTCGATTTTCGGCCCACAGCATGCCCTGACCCTAGGCCTACCATCAAAGTCGTGGGTTATAGCACACTGTTTTGGCTCGAAAATGCCTCATTTGTGTCATTTTACCCGTTTGTCTGCCCAAATGGCCACGAAAAAATAAATGGACCACACTGGGATGATCCCCAACTATCCTGGCACACCCTGTCCAATTTTCATCCCACAACACGCCTGGACATCGGTCCCACCCCCAAAACCGTAGGCTATAGCACACAGATTTGGCCCAAAAATGCCCCATTCATGCTGTTTTGCCCATTTGTACACCCAAATGGACACGAAAAGTTAAACGAACCACACTGGAATGATCCCTAACCTCCCTAACACACTCCAGTTGATTTTCAACCCACAGGACACCAAAACCAAGGGCCCACCCCCAAGACCGTGGGCTGTAGCAGATCAATTTGGCTTAAAAATGCCCTGTTCGCGCCGTTTCGTCCATTTGTCCACCCAAATGGATGTGAAAAATTAAATGGACCACACTGGGACAATCCCCAACTTCCCTGGCATGTCCCAGTCAATTTTCAGCCTACAGCACGCCCAAACCCCGAGCCCACCCCCTAAACCTCAGGCTATAACATACCAATTTTGCCCGAAATTGCCCCGTTCGTATCATTTCGCTCGGTTTTCCATTTAATGGCCACAAAAAATCAAACGAACCACACTGGGATGATCCCCAACCTCCCTGGCACGCCATGATCGATTTTTGGCTTATAGCACGCCCGAATCTCGGGACCACCCCTGAAACCGTGGGCTATAGCACACCATTTTGGCACAAAAATTCCCTGTTCATGCTATTTCACCCGTTTGTCCATCAAATGGCCATGAAAAATTAAACAGATTGCACTAAGACGATCCCCAACCTCCCTGGCAAGCCTCGATTGATTTTCATCCCATAGCACGCCTGGACTCTGGGTCCACCCTCGAAACTGTGGGCTATAGCACATCGATTTGGCCCAAACATGCCTCATTCGCATCGTTTTGCCCATTTGTCCTCCCAAATGGCCATGAAAAATTAAGTGGACCACACGGGGATGATCTCCAACCTCCCTGCACGCCCCGATCAAGTTTTGTCCTACAGCACACCTGAACCCCGAGCCTACCTCGAATGCTAAAACCGTGGGCTATAGCACACCGATTTGGCCCAAAAATGCCCCGTTCATGCCATTTTATCTGTTTGTCCACCCAAATGGCCACGAAAAATTAAAAAGACCACATTGGGACAATCCCCAACCTCCCTGGCATGCCTCAACCAATTTTTGGCCCACAGCATGCTCGGACCCAGGGCCCACCCCCAAATCGTAGGCTATAGCACACCGATTTAGCCCTAAAATGCCCCGTTCACGTCGTTTCGCCCGTTTATCCACCCAAATGGCCACAAAAAATTAAACGAACCACACTGGAACGATCACCAACCTTCCTGGCATGATCCAGTCAATTTTTGGCCCTCAAAAAGTCCATACCCTGGGCCCACCCCCGAAACCGTGGGCTATAGCTCACCGATTTGGCATGAAAATGCCTCGTTCGCGCTATTTCGCCCGTTTGTCCGCCCAAATGGCCTTAGAAAGATAAACGGACCATATTGAGATGATCTCCAACCTCCTAAGCATGCCCCTATCTATTTTTGGCCCATAGAAGGCCTTGATCGTGGGCCCACTCCCAAAATTGAGGGCTATAGCACACCTATTGGGCTCAAAAATGCCCCGTTCGCTCCGTTTCTCCCAGTTGTTCACCCAAATGGCCACAAAAAAGTAAATGGACCACACTAGGATGATCCACAACCTCCTTCATATACCACAGTCGATTTTAATCCCACAGCACATCGTACCCTAGGCTTACCCCCAAAACTGTGGGCTATAGCACCCTGATTTGGCCCAAAAACGCATTGTTCGTGCCATTTTGCTCGTTTGTCCACCCAAATGGCCTTGAAAAATTAAACAGACCACACTGGGATGATCTCCAACCTCCCTGGCATACCTTGGTTAATTTTTTGCCCATAGCACGCCCGAACTCTGGGCCCACACCCAAAACCGTAGGCTATAGTACACCAATTTAGCCAAAAAAATGCCTCGTTCACGCTGTTTCGCACGTTTGTCAACCTAAAAGGCCATAAAAAATTAAACGGACCACACTAGGATGATACCCAACCTCCCTGGTATGCCCCAGTTGATTTAACGACCACGGCACGGTCGGACCCCGGGCCCACCCTTAAATTTGAGGGCTATATCACACCAATTTAGCCCAAATATGCCTTGTTCGCGTGGTTTCGCCCGTTTGTCCACACAAATGGCCATGAAAAATTAAAGGAACCACACTGGAATGATCCCCAATCTCCCTGGCAAGCCCAGGTCAATTTTCAGGGCACAGCACGCTCGAACCTTGAGCTCATCCCTGAAATCGTAGGCTATAGCACACCGATTTGGCCCAAAAATAATTGGTTTGGGCCGTTTCGCCCGTTTGTCCACCAAAATGTCAACGAAAAATTAAGCGGACCACACTGAGATGATCCACATCCTCCCTGTCACGCCCTTGTCAGTTTTTGGCCCACAGCACATCCGAACCCCGGGCCCAACCCCAAAATCGTGGGCTATAGCACACCAATTTTGCCCTAAAGAGCTCCGTTCGTGCTGTTTCGTCCATTTGTCCACCCAAATGGCAACAAAAAATTAAATGGACCACACTGGAATGATCCCCAACTTCCCTGTCACGCCCCAGTCAATTTTCAACCTACAGCATGCCCTAACCCCGGGCCCACCCCCGAAACCTCGGGCTATAGCATACCAATTTCACCTGAAATTGCCCCGTTCGCTGTTTCGCTTGTTTGTCCATGTAAAATGGCCATGAAAAATAAAACGGACCACACTAGCATGATCCCCAAC
>NW_025887878.1:0-2719 GCF_002878395.1 Capsicum annuum
GTTGAATGTTCTGCTAGGAGGAGCAAGAAGGATGAATCCATTCACTTCCTTATATATATATATACGCACTAGACATAGAGTTGAAATTTTTTCACAAATATTTTATATAAAATTGGTGTCCATTGTCTTGTCTCTTTGTTACAAAAGATGTAATGCTGCAAAGGTCTAGTTAAAATCTTTAATCCACCATTATCCAAGAAAATTATAATGTTGTTTTACAAGGGTTAAAAAAAACACCAGACATCTAAAGAATTTTTAATGTGCTCTTCAAGTTACGAGCTATTTCACCTTTTTCAATTTAGAATCAAAATACCTTGTACAAATGAAGAATTTTGTGAAAGCTATAGCAGAATCTTACCAAGTAAAAGCTGTACGAGATATTCCATCTTTTGCATTGTAAAATAAGTTAGTTGATCACATTAGTTGATCGAGTTAGTTGATCACATAGCTCAAGTTTATAGTTAATGGATCACTGTTGCATTAGAATTGTTTTACTGTTTCATTGAAATGAGTTAGTTAGCCAAGTTAGTTAGTGAGGTTAGTGGCTGCTGATTGAGTTAGTTGTTCACATTGTTAGAGCAAGTTGTTGGAGTTAGTTAGGAATGTTCTAGAAGGTAATGTGACAAACATGTGAGTTTATAAATAACTACCATGCATTCCTCATTGTAAAAACTTCATAATTAAATAATAAGTTCTTAGCTCTTTCTTCTCTTCTCTTCTCTACATCAATGACTTCCGTGTATGTATGTGAGCATTGTATTACAGTAGTTTAACATGGTATCAGGGCATCGATCCATGGAGGTTAAGAGAAACACATAGATTATATCATCATTCTATTTTTTGGATTCTATTCTGGGAGCAATAAGGAGAAACTAGATCTCTGTTTTGTAAGATGAAGTTGGAATGCTTCTGAGTGAATGTATAATGGCAGCTAAAATCAATCCTACAAATCCTTTATTTTTGGGAGCATCAGATATTGTTGGTACTGCATTGATCCCAATTAAACTGATTGGATCAGAAAATTATAGAATCTAAAGTAGATCCATGAAGATTGCACTGCTAGGAAAAAAAAAATATTATTTTGTGACTGGCACATATAGTACGGATGTATACAGAGAGAATCTACATGAGCAATAGGAAACATTTAATGCAGTTGTATTATCTTGGCTAATGAGTTCAGTAAATGCTGAGTTGCTGAGTGGCATTGTGTATGCTACAAGTGCATTTGAAGTGTGGGAGGATCTCAAGGAAAGGTTGACAAAGTTAATAGGATAAGATTGTATCTGCTGCACAGAGAAATCAATAACCTTCATTATGAAACTAATTCTATTTCTACATACTTTACTAAATTGAAGACTCTCCGGTGTGAGTATGATGTTGTGATTCCAACACCATCTTGTAATTGTCCTAAATCTAAAGACTATGCAGATCATTTACTCAAACTGAGGTTGATATAGTTTCTGAGAGGGTTGAGTGACTCTTATGATCAAGCTAAAAGGCAGATACTCATGAAAGGGGTGACATCTACTCTTAACCAAGCATATTCAATGATAATGGGGGACGAAATTCAGCAGCTAGCTTATGTTGCAATAACCAGTGATAAGACTGATCTCATAGCAATATATGTAAACCGAAAGTTTGTAGAAACTATAAAGGAAATAGGTGTGATTACTGCCATCAGAGTGGACATACACGAGATGCTTACTATAAGTTAATAGGTTATCCTGCAAATTGGAAATATAAGAAGAAAAGGGAATTACAGTGGCATTTCAAGAGGATCACAGCATTCTTTCACCAATAATCAATATCATGAAGATTTGGTGGATATGGATACCAGGCTACTAGTCAATCTAATAACTAGTTTTCAGCTCATAACTTTACTGAGAATCAGTCAGGAGAGGATACAAGTGTAGCTGGTTTATCTAATAACCAATGGAGCAAGGACATCAACAATGTTGTAATAGCCAAAGCACAAGGTTTATCAGATAAAGAATACAGGCAGACCATGGAATTGCTGAATAAAGATGCACATGATTCCAAACAGCTTAATATATCAGGTATAGGTACTTATTTATCAACACATGTTGTTCTACATGAATGGGTAATAGATTCTGGTACAACGCACCATGTTGCAGCACATAAAGATGTCTTCTCACAGTGTCATAACATAGTTAACATAGAAAAATGGTGAATCTCCCTACTGGAGCCAAGGAAGATATTTCACACATTGGAGAAGCACAAATTCTAAATGATGAAACCGTTAGATATATGTTGTTTGTCCCTGACTTCAAGCTCAATCTATTGTCAGTGTCAAAAATAACTTAACAACTTTCATGCTTTGTATTACACTACCCTAATATCTATGTATTTCAGGACTTTCACACTAGTAAGGTGAAGGGAATTGATAAGGAGAAAAGAGGATTATAAATCTTTAAGAAAGTTTGTAGATTGAATGATGTACATGGAGGAAGTCCTCAAAAGTTACTGGTTGAAGAAGTAGATGTGCAAGACTGCAACTTATAGCATAGGAGGCTTGGACACCCTTCTTCTCAAGTTTTACAGTCACTTAGTCTACTAAGACACAAGACAAACTTAGAAGCTCTAAATAAGTGTCATGTTTGTCCACTAGCTAAACAAACTAGACTATCATTTCCTACTAGTGATTCTAGAGCTATGAAATGCTTTGATGTAGTACATATGGACCTATGGGGACTTATAA
>NW_025887879.1:0-1974 GCF_002878395.1 Capsicum annuum
TCGATAATCATAGGCCATAGCATATCAATTTAGCTCAAAAATGGCCCGTTCACGCCGTTTTGCTGTTTGATGCCCAAACCCCCTCGTTAACCCTAACGACTAACACTAGGACTCTCCTCATCCTACCTGAGGCAGTCGATCAATTTTTTTCCAAAATATGCTTTGAGGATCGAGCCCACCCCGATAATTGTGGTCTATAGCACACCGATTTGGCTAGAAAATGGCCCGATCATGCCATTTCACTTGTTTGACCACTTAACTGTCATATCAATCCCTACGGCCCATACTAGGCCATTCTCATCCTGTCTGGGGAAGCCTAATAGAATTACGACTTAAAACATGCCCAGGCCCTGGGCCCATCCCGATAACTGTAGGCTATAATGCACTAATTTGGCCCAAAAATAGCCCACTCACGTCGTTTTAGTTTTGTTTGAAAAAACAAATCGCATCGCCTAACCCAACAGCCCATACTAGGCAGCTTGTCAGATTTTTTGGGGTAGTTCGGTCAATTTTTAACCCAAAACACACCCAATACCTAGGCCCACCCTTAAAATCATGGGCTATAGCACACCGATTTGGCTTGAAAATGGCCCATTCGCCGTTTCACCTATTTGGCCACCAAAACCACCCCGCTGACCCCAACGACCCACACTAGGCCATTCTTCAGCCTACCTGGGGTAGTTCGGTAAATTTTCAAACTAAAACACGTTCGGACATCGGGCCCACCTCGACAACAGTGGGCTATAGCACAATGATTTAGCCTGAAAATGGCCATTTGTGCCATTTTACCTGTTTGACTACCCAAACTGCCCTGCCGACCCCAACGGCCTACACTAGGCCACTCCACAACTTGACTGGGGTAGCTCGGTCAATTTTTGGTCTAAAACACGCCCGAGCCCTGGGCCCATCCTAATAAATATGGGTTATAACACACCGATTTGGCCCGAAAAATGGCCCGTTCCCACCGTTTTACCCGTTTGACCACCTAAATTGCTCTGCTGACTCAAATGACCTATAATAGGCCACTCCTTACCCTGCCTGGAGTAGCTTGGTTGATTTTTGGTGCAAAACATGCCCGGACCCCAATCCCACCTCGACAACCGTGGCAATAGTACATCGATTTAGCTCAAAAATGGCTCATTCACATTGTTTTGCCAGTTTTACCACCCAAACTGCCTCGCCGACCCCAACGACCACTACTAGCCACTCCTTAGACTTTCTGGGGTAGCCCAATCGATTTTCAACCTAAAATATGTCTGGGCCTTAGGCCCACCCCAACAACCATGGACAGCACACCGATTTAGCCTAGAAATGGCTCGTTAGCACCGTTTTGCCCGTTTAACCACCCTACCGACCATAACGACCCATACTAGGCCCTCCACAGCCTACTTGGGGTAGCTCGATCAATTTTTAGCCCAAAACACAATTGGGCCTCGGGCCCACCCCGATAATCGTGGGCTATAGCAAATTAATTTTGATTGAAAATAACTCGTTCATGCCATTTCTCCCATTTGACCACCCAAACTGCCCTGCCTACCCCAACATCTCACACTAGGTCGCTCCTCAGCTTACCTAGGGCAGCCTCTTAAATTTTTGCTCCAAAACATACCCGAGCCCCAAGCCCGCCCCGACAATTATTGCTATAGCACACCAATTTAGCCCGAAAATGGTCTGTTCCCACCGTTTAGCTCATTTGACCACCCAAACCACCCTGTCGACCCCCACGACCCATACTAGGTCACTTTCCAGCTTAGCCGGGGTAGCCAGGTTGATTTTTGGCCCAAAACATGCTCGAGCTGCAGGCTCACCCCGACAATCGTTGGCTATAGCACACTAATTTGGCCTAAAAATGGATAGTTCATGTCTCACCAGTTTGACCACCCAAATCGCCCCGCCGACCCCAACGACCCACACTAGGCAATTTTTCAGCCTGCTTGGGGTAGCCCGCTCAATTTTTTGCCAAAAACACACTAG
>NW_025887880.1:0-1105 GCF_002878395.1 Capsicum annuum
TTGTACTATCTATTTGTTATGTTTTAGATATATGAATTTATATTAAAGTTGTGAATTATGTTTATGAAATAAATTTCATTCACATAATTAGTAAGTTATATATTTTTATAGAGTACTTATTTAATTTTTTTGTGGATGTTGATTGGGAGCAGGATATAGTTCCAGATATATTTATCTGTATTATAGGTTTTAGTTATGTTTATGTTTTAAATTTCAGTTAAACGTGTTTCCAGCTGTATGTATTTGAAAAATACATATGATTTTTTTAATGTCTGTATATATTGTACTTTTAATGTATTTGTTCCATGTTCAGGACATACATTTCCATTGGCATATAGAATAGTAGATTCTGAAAATGATGTATCCTGGACATGGTTTTTTCAAAATCTAAAGGAAGCATACGGTGAAAGAGAACATATGTGTGTTGTTTTCGATCGTAACCCAAACATTATAAAAGCTGTTGGTGGAGTGTACAATAATCTACCACATTACGTTGTATGTGGCATCTATGGGGGAATGTGAAAAAAAAATTTAGGAAGTCACATGATGCATTGTCTAAAATCTTCTATACCATGGCGAAATCATACTCAAAGTCTGAATTTCATAATTTAATGGAGAAAGTGGAGGTAGTTGATGTTAGGGTGAAGAATTACTTGGAATTAGCGGGATACAATAAGTGGGCTAGGTCATATGCAACAGTTCATAAAGGATGGACCTTTACATCAAATATTGCAGAGTCAATTAATGCTGCACTGGTAATAGCTAGAGAACTTCCAATGTATGATTTTTTGGAGAAAGTTAGATTGATGTTTGGTAGATGGAACTGTGAAAACAGATAGGAGGCATTGTACACACGCACGGATCTTATTGGAAAATTTCAAGCAATTCTCCAACAGAATGAAGCAGAGTGTACATGTATTAAGGTATGATAAAATAGATATAATCATTTAATGTTATATCTTCTTGAATTTTTATATGTTGTATGAAATATATCTTAATATACAAATTATTAAAATTATAACAAATCTATGTGTTGTAATGAAAAAAATATGTATATTTTCTTTAGTAATATGCATTTGCTGCTTTGGGAAAAAATACATTTGCT
>NW_025887880.1:1205-12721 GCF_002878395.1 Capsicum annuum
AAATTATTAAAATTATAACAAATCTATGTGTTGTAATGAAAAAAATATGTATATATTCTTTAGACATATTAATATGCATTTGCTGCTTTGGAAAAAAATACATTTGCTAATCTGTAGCAAATTGAATTGTAATATTTTTTTTCTATAATATTTTTTATGCATTAATATTTTTAGGTTATACCAGCGTCAGAGTACATCTATACTATCCATGATAAGGAGAAACATTTTATAGTTTGTCTAAAGGAAAAAAATGTTCTTATCATGCATTCCCATTAGATGAGATACCATATGTGCATGCTTGTGCTGTACTTGATAGCAAGAATCTTGAAAATGGACCATATTGCTCTAATCTATACAAGCCAAAAACTGTACTCAGAACGTATGATCTTCCTGTATATCCTCTACCACATAAAGATGACTGGGTGATACCTCAGCAAATTTTAGACGAAGTAGTTTTGCCCCCAAAATACAAGCGGCCCCCTGGAAGATCTGCAAAGAAGGAGCGCGGTAAATCAGGAAGAGTTATGTTTGGAAAGAAAAACAAAAATTATTGTAGTTCATGCAGACAAAAAGGTCACAATAGGTGTTCATGTCGGAAATACAACAAATGATACATTTTATCATGTTTTTAGTGAAAATTCAGTAGCTTTATTATTCTATTTTTTTTTTGAATTGTTTCATTTTGAATTTTGAACTTTTTATTGATATTGATAATTTGATAGTGTTCAGATGTTGCACTTTTATGAAGTTGAACTTGTTAATTTGTTATAGTTCAAATGATTAATTTTATATTATATATGTATATATATACATATATTTTTTGCACTAAAAATATGTTTGAATATGGAATAATAGGAGCCATTGTTATTTTAAAAAATAAATATGTTTACATTAGACGTAAATGGAAATACAATCTGAAACAAACATTAGTATTAACCATAATATGTATCTTTGAAAAATTACAAATTGAAATCTGAATAATACATATGAATGAATGTGTATTAAGTAGAAACGTGTATATGGAAATCAAATAAAAATACATATGTATTATAAACGATTATGTTCAGTTGAATGGTATATGTATTTCAAATATATATTTACTCACTGAAATTTTAAAATTTATGTTAATAAAATACATTTGTTAACTGGAATGGCATATTTATGAGTAATACGTATTTTACAAATACATATATTTATTGTCATGGTGATATATATTTTTAGAATATATATCTTCACTCTAATGGTAATACGTATTTTGAAAATACATATCTTCACTATAATGGTGATATGTTGACTTCAGAATTGATTTGGTAACTGTATGTTCATGTAATATTAAAAATACAAATATTAAGTGGAATAAGAATATGTATGTTAAAAATACATAATTTTACTGGAATAAGCATATTTATTATTACAAATATGAACATAGACATATACTAACCATGAAAAACTGGAAATTAGATGATTAAAAATCAAAAAGTTAAGATAACAATAAAGGAACATTAACATGTCATCTTTGACCATTAAAGTAACATATGAATCCCATAATCCATTGAAAAAAAATATTCACTTAATCATAAATGTTGTTAACTTCAACAAAATAAAATACAAATCAAATATCAACCACTTCAGTGACTTCTGTTAACTCAGTGATCCGAAGAGGCCTCATTGCTACTTCATCATCACTTTGTGCCTTTGCATTTGCTTTTCTAGTACCATAATCCCACAACAGTGAAGCGTATCTTATGCGAATTAGATCTGGGTCCAAGTCAATACATAGAATAGCTTCACCAAAAGTAAGACACTCGGCATACATAACCATATATAAATCACAATCCCTGCAAAGACATACATTAATAAATAAGAAGTTGTTACAACTTTAATGCATATGTATATATACAAGTAATATGCATACTAATTACTTACAAGCTGCCACTTGGTTGTTGAGGCACATTCTCCACAATTGAAACACCAAATAGATCCATTTTATCATTCAATTTGTAATTAGGATGATTGTCGATGTCAATACCCTTATTCTCGTAGAATTTACATTCAATGAGACATATAGGTATAACCTTAGTTAACTTTTCAATTTCAGTAAGCTCTTCCGCATCATGACCAGCAGCTGACAAAGAATCATATACGTATATACACCTATGATTGAAAGATATAACTGCAAGAACCCAATGATGTTTTGCCTTTATGTGAACAGGAATGAACATATGATCAACCGTATGCCATATCACTATAGCATGCATGCGAAATCCACTTACATACTCATTCAGATGATATTTCTTTCCACCACATTAAGAGTTGCATCATCCAATTTATACATATCAAACACAGTTGTAACAATGTTCATGAAATTCCAGTCTACAATGCTGAACTTATATGAGATATTGGGATCATACTTGGACTTCTTTCACAGATAGTACAAGCATACATCAATTTGTTGCATTATAAATAAATTTCATACTTAATATTAAATAAACAAATAAAAAAAATCAAACCTTACATATGAAAATGTCATGTACAAATCAATGAAGGTATAACATACTTCATATGTATTTACAAATATACATTTTAAACTATAACAAAATAATCAATTACAATTATTCATATTTAACACCGAACTAATATATATTCCAATAGAAAAATCAATGTAGTAATACATCACTTACCTCATCTGACCACGTTTGGCTAGGAGTACCTATAATGTAGAACCAATTCTTGTCTTCAACAGATAAAATTTCAAAATTGATAACTGGTATTTTTGTCTTTCCTTTCAAATAATGTTTTTCTTTACTGTTCATGTTTATTCATTATACATATTAGTCTGTAATTTACATAATCTTAATTTACAAAAGTTAGTACTATTAAGTTGTATTCTGTATACCTCTTCGAATGATATTTAAGAAGATCCAATGAAAGCCACATCATGAATTTGTTGGTGACTTTAGTGTCTTCTATCGCATTAATTGGATGAGATGTGATGGGAGGCTTCTGATCGAATGTTCTCCATTGCTCTTCCGTGCTTACTTTATTATTAAGTTATGAAATTAACTATGTATATAATCAATTACATGAGATAATGCAGTATTATAAGAAACAATAACTATACTGCTGAAACAAAAGTTAAATCATGTCTGAAAACTGCAATGGATGTATTTCTGAAATACATATGAACAAATGCAGAGTAAAAATGTCTAAACTATCCAACTTCAAAATGAAAAAAATATTCTTTAAAATATAACCATATCTCATTAAAAATATTTACTGTTGTTTCAAAAATACAACTGAACAGCAAAAACCAAATTCATACTTCACTATCCATTAGGAAAAAAATATAAAGTAAGCAAATTTATTAACTAAAAAAATTATGTTAAGAGTACTAACCATCCGCTGAACCAAATTTCATTGTGAATGGTGACTCATTGTATCTAGATGGTCACCTAATCCTTGAAACATGCATTGGTGTTTGTTGTGCTTGATTTGCCGATGGATGTACAATTACACTTCGTTCAAGATTGACATACGTATTAAAACTGGGAAAAAGCTCAGATGGAAGAGTATTCTGAGAGTCAGACAAATGTTGATCAGCATTGCTTTCAACATTTACTCCCACAGGAATGTGGACTGCACTGTTATATTGCTTATCTAACTTTGAATTATTCACATCATTAGCCTCTGACTCATGCCCTGCTGGTGTATTTACATTCATCTCAATCGCACCTTCTTTGTTCTGTATAAATTTTATAAAGATCTAGTTAGATTGCATTTTTCAACAAATTAAAAATATCAATCAATGCACGTATTGTAGATACCTTGAACTCATCTTCAACTTCAACATTGGCTTTTGTTATGGAGTCAAGATCAATGCTTCTAAGGACGTCATCTAGAAATGTGAGTTGAGATTCTGATATTTGTGCTTCACCAATACTTTCGTCAACTGATTTTGTGATCTACACATGTTCATAAAAATAAAATAAAATAATATTTAAGAAGAACTAAAAAACTAACCAATATGTATTCAGTCGGAGCAGCACAAATATCTCTTGCTTCATGAACATCTATATCAGTTTTTTCCTTTAAAAAATAAAACAATAAAAAATTAAAATAAGTATTATTGATCAATATAACTATACCTAACCAAAAAAAAAATCTCTACCAGAACAATGTCATTATCCTCATTGTACCCATCAATCTCTTTATATATATCATTCATACTATTGCTTTGATATCCTGCCATCTCTTCGGCAACCTGTTTTAATATTATTTTTTATAATAATAAATTAGAATTGTATATATAAAATTAGTTGAATATAAATGTACGGAATTTACTTACCAATGTGCCTTCAGGATTCTTGTTAAACTCATGAACAAACTTTGTAGTTGCTTGATGGGGTGATGTACTCTTAACATTTTCATCCGCTGGTGGCTGATAAGATTTGCTACCTTTTTCTTTTTTCTTCGCGTTTAAAATATGAAAATATAAATAAAAAAAATTAGTAAATAACAACTTAGTTGTAAAAAAATACATATGTTGTAAATGTATATATGTTGTACCTTATTTTCATTAATTGCATTCATCATCTGATCAAACCTGGAAGACACTAGGCCACGGACATCATTAAACTCTTGCCATACCTGAATTATAAAAAAAAAATTAGAAATGTAAGAATAAATTAATCAAAATCTTAAAGAAAAATTACCTTTTCACAAAACTTATCAAAGACTTTCTTCGAGACAACACCGTCTTCATCTTCAGAACTGAACGAAGGCGGAGCAGGTGACTGAATCGGAATAGATTTTTTACTATTAGGCTAGTTTATGTCTTTCCTATTTCCATGTAGCGTAACTTTTGTTTGAATTGGATTGTGAATTGGAGTCTTGAAAAAAGGCGTCTTTGCAGCACGGGGTGGAGGGGTCCGTTTTGATATCAGCTCATCTACACCTTTAGGATGTGGCTTCATTTTTTTCTTTACAGGTGAAGTTGAGAAATCGCCATGATGATTTTTCTTTGTGGTAAACTAATTTTGTCTTTGTTGAGGATCCTGAAAATCATCATCCGAATTAATGTCATCTTCATTATGACTAGCAGATCCAGGAACAATCTTCTTCGGTATATGAAAAGCTGAAATCTCCTTTCTTGTTGGCTCGATATTCTTAAAAATAACCTAAAATTTAAATAACATAATGAAAATAATAATTTAGATGCTAAAATTAATTACATTATAAATCAGTTAACCATGATCCAAACCCAATAATGAATATACCTGACAAATGGTATGTTGTATATATACATATACTAGATCAGAAAATACATTTACAAAATAATCAACATCACATACAAAAAAAAATCGTAAAACTAACCTTGTTATCTGTATCATCAAATATACTTCCCATAACAGTTTCATATCTTGGATGAGGAGAATTTGTCTTCCAATTCAAAATACGAGGGATTTGAGAATCCACCTTGGAAGCAACATTACGAGGCACGTTTGAACAACACTCGTACAACCAAATTTGAATGGCTAGTGGCATTCCAAGAAGCATATAGAACTTTCCTTTCGGCTTCAACTTTTTATGCAAACTTCTAGCTAATTCTTCAAATGCAATCGATCCCCACGGATAATCACTGTAGCAACCACTCTCAACCAAATCAAAGTGGAGGCATGGAATAGCTACGGTATCAACTGATGATAGTAAGAATGCGTGAATAAAATACAAATTGACAAACTTTAACGCATCTTCATCGTTATCATTCCCCCAAATTTTGTCAGAAATAGCAGCATATAATTTTTTTTTCTATACAAAACTCTCACCATCAAAATATTGATCAATAATTCTATTTGGGTGCTCCTCGTCAAACACAAATTCATCCTTATTTGTAGCACAATTCAAACTAGTCACCAAAGCAAACTCTCTAATAGTAAAATAAAGAATTATGACCTTTGCTCGAATGACTATGGCACTTGTAGAACTTTTCCTAGTTTCAAGTGACATAATGCATCTCTCTATCTGGGCTTGGACTACACAATCTTTTTTCTTCACGAAGAAACTAAATATACTTTTAGTACAAAACATCTTGTACTGACTCTTCGTCAACATTGTCTTAATACAGTCTTCAATGTCATTGACCGTATGGCATCTTATATGAGGTGCAAATTTGGGCAATACCCGGGCCATGAATATTTGATCATGAATGACCTAAACAAAAAAAAAATACATTTATATGACAAAACAGTCTCTTATATGTATTTATGAAATACATCTTAAAACTAGTTTATACAAATTATCTTATATGTATTTATGAAATACATCTTATAGTTATTTTATAAGATGTATAATAACAAATACAACTATGTATGTAAAAAATATATTTCAACAAATAAGAATTACATATCACATTAAAAATCTAATGACTACCAAATACAACTTAACATCGAAAAAAAATCTTAGAGCTAACATAAAAACACATATCTAAACTGTATGTATTTTCATAATACACATTAGAATTATATTTCAACAAACACATTATGTATTTTGTGAATAAATGATTTGTCCAAATTTAATTAACAAGACAAGAATATAACAACACATATACAAATTATATAACAAATGTATTTTAATAATACATATTAATCCAAACATTCTTTTATATGTATTTATAAAATACATCTTATAGTTATTTTATAAGATGAATAATAACAAATACAACTATGTATGTAAAAAATACATTTTAAAAAAAAAGAACTACATATCACATTCAAAGTCTAATGACTACCACATACAACTTAACATCAAATAAAATTGTTAGAGGTAAACATAAAAACACATATCTAACCTGTATGTATTTTCAGAATAAATATTAGAATTAAATTGCAACGAACACACATGTATTTATATGACAAAACAGTCTCTTATATGTATTTATGAAATACATCTTAAAACTAGTTTATACAAATTGTCTTATATGTATTTATGAAATGCATCTTATAGTTATTTTATAAGATGTATAATAACAAATACAACTATGTATGTAAAAAATACATTTCAACAAATAAGAAATACATATCACATTAAAAATCTAATGACTATCAAATACAACTTAACATCGGATAAAAATCTTAGAGGTAAACCTAAAAACACATATCTAACCTGTATGTATTTTCAGAATACATATTAGAATTATATTTCAACAAACACATATGTATTTTATGAATAGATGATTATTATAAATTTAATTAAAAATAAACTAATATAACAACACATATACAAATTATATAACATATGTATTTTCAGAATACATATTACACTTCTACAGTTTCTATTTCAGCCATTTTCCCAAAAGAATATATATATACAGAAACCTAATAAATACAAATATCTTACACAAAATTTAGATATGAAATACATATTTAAAATATATTGTATATAGCATATACAATTCATATCAATAACAATATTTTGGAATAGTAGCATACCTGCTCCACTTTCTCTTGTTCAGATTCAGAATCTGATGCAACGGGACTTGCAATTTTACTACATTCTCTGTTTTCATCTGACTTTTTCCTTTTCACTGATTTTTGAAATTTGTGGGAGATGAAGTTTTTGTCAATCCTTTCCTTTTCATTATTTCCACAATCTTTTCGGGATCGTTATGGTGCTTAGATCTCAACTCTTCAATGGTAACACCTTCCTTAGAGAAAACATTAGTAGAACCCAAATTAAAAACTTCATCTTGTGTTAAACCAAGACTAAAAGATGGTACTTCATCGGTAAGTAAATTCTTTGGTTGATTTTCTCTAATTGAACAACTTCGATTTGCATGTTGAGCCATTATAAATTTTAACAGAAAAAATTGATCCGAAACAAAATTTTTTTGCAGAACTAATATTAAAAAAATGACGACACTAAACATATTAACAAAAATTAAATGAAAAAAAGTAACATGCATGAACTGAAATAAATACTTACCTTAAAAAGTGGGTATGATCTTTATCAAGATCTTGGGAGAGATGTGCGAAAATTGGAGAAAAAAAAAGAAACAAAAGTTGGAGGGAAGTAAATTGGTAAAGGAGAGTAAAAGTAGGGATGTGAAAAGTTTGAGGTGATATCACGTGCTTTTCAAAAAAATAATAAAATATTAATATTTTTGTTATAAGTTGTAATTTTATCAAAGTATTGTTATTTCTTGTTATTAAAGTCTCATGGTTGCTAGTTTATGTAATTTTTCCTTTAATTTAACTAATCTAAATGAATCTCTGTGAAGTTTATAATTTGTTGTCTCCTTTACATTATAAGACCACTTCAATATTTTTATCCAAACAAGTGTTTTATCAAAATTCATCTTACTTAAAAGTACTTTTATAGTCACTAAGAAGCTTGACATCCACATTAAAGAGGTTAGGGCTGATTATTTATCTCAAAATCTTAACTCGGATAAATTATCAACTTAGAATTATTTTGTGACTTTGACGTTTAATTAATTTCATTATTTGGAATAAGTTGGAATATTTAAGTTTCATATAAATTTGACTTATTATAAATTAGACTTCACAACTAAACTCATGGATTTTTAAAACTAGCCAAGCAAGTTTTATTCATTCGAAATCACACTTTGTGAATTTTTGAAAGTGTCTAACACCTTCTTTTAAATTTTACTTGAATTCTTACCTAAACTTTGTTTTCAATCAAAGTTTATTTAAAAATTAATTTGTTTAAATAGTTTTTTCTAATTTTCTGAAAATTAAGTGGTGATTCTACAAAATATTTTTCAAAATAAAATAAATTTCTTCACCGCAAGGTTATGATGTTTCTAATTTTTATGAAAATGATCGTAACAAAATGGCGATGCCACTAGGGAATTATCTAGGTTCTAACCATAAAAATTTATTTATTTATTTGGCTAATCTATATATGATTAATTGATACCTTTTTGCAATTATGTGTTTAAATTTTGAATATTACTGTTACATTATAATGACATATTTTGTCATTTCTTGTAAAGCATTAGGCATTAGAAAAAAGAATTATGCAAGTATTTAAAACTGCTCTTCAGCATAAAACATTTATATCCTCAAACAGTCAAGTGAGTAGTTGATTCGAGTCCGTCAAGAATTACTTGATATGTTACTCTGAATAAATATGTTGACCTAAGAGACCCGATACTCTAGGGGTATGGGGCCTATTAGAAGATTACCTTGTGTGTATTGACCACGAGTCAATAACTGATGATCATTCCTTACGTGTTTAAAGAAAGTACTGAGTTGTATGGGCCATTGTCCCTTGGGGCTGAAAATTTTCTTTAGATAGTTTCTTTTATTATAATCCAATAAAGATCTTCATACGAAAGGTTTTGAAAAATTTCAAGAAAACTGAGGTTTGTTCCCCTGTGTGGGAAAAATTATAATATCCTATGCTTTTTCTAGCTTAAATTTATTTCTAGAACGTTAAGGGATAGCTTTCAAAATAAATAATATTTATTATATATGAAATTTTCAAGATTTTGACTTTCCATTATGTGGAAAATTGAATAATCTTTCCATTGATACCAAATTCGCCCAAATTCGACACTCAGTTGAGAAGTTAGAGCATTTTTAAGTTGACAGTGTGCCACCTGGAGAAGGAAAAAATGGCAATCGTCAATTCAAGTAGACCTCCGCAATATTGGCGTATCACGGAATGGTCCATTTTTCCATTTGTCAAAATCCAGTAGCCTAACGCGATCTTACGGCGGCGCGTTGGTGGTCAAAATGACATTTTCAAAGGGCACCGCGATTCCTCCGCGTCACGCCAAGCCCTCAGTTTCTAGTTTTCTATTTCCAATGCCTCGATGTGATCATGATGCGTCGCACCAGGTGCCTATTTCAGAAAATTTCGGTGGAAATTAAAAGCTTCGTCCAGGGTTAAATTGGCCTTTTCCCATAATTTTATTTTATCCAAATATGGGATTTAATCCCTAAAATCATTCTTAAGTCATTCTTTATTGAATTTTCCCCAAATCAAAGAATTCTCTCTCAAGGAAAACAAAACCCTAGATTATCAAAGCTTTCTCCCCAAGGAAATCCCATTTTCCTTCATTAATTCTCCAAGGTAATTCAATATTAAGGATTACAACTCAAGAACTCTAAGAATTCAACTTTAAAGCATCAATAGGGATCCAAGATTCAAGCCCTATCATTTATTTTATCAATTGAGGTATGTGAGGTTATGAACAAGGATACCCCTTTCATCCTTGTGCCCAAAACTTGTTTTAATTACAAAAGTTATTTGATTTTATGTGATTTTCCATGAAATTAAAGTTAGGATTTATACCCAATATTGCTATTCATAAGATTATGAGATTTCTATTGATTTAGAAGTTGAATTACATGATTTTATTCATATTTTCATGTATATTGCAGAAATTTCCAGATTTTATGATAAATTATAAATGTTTACATTATCAAGCATTAATTTTAAGATGTTTTAACATAAGTTTGATGCTTGGGTCACTAAGCCCTAAGAAGTATTGCTATTTCAAGATTATTTGTGCTATGAGCACCCTCAGATAAGATTATTCTCAGATTTTGATAAAGATTTGACCTTTTTAGTCCTAAGCTAAGATAAAGAATCCACTTTGTGCATATGAATTGAGGTTTAAAGAAAAGAAAGATCATAGTTGGTTTTCTTGTAAGCCCTTGTGCTATTTTTGAAGTGAATTTCTTAAAATTTTAAGCATAAAAATGAGAGTAGTATTTAGACCCGAGATAAGTATGTTACCAAGGTTTCATTCCCCAGAACTATGTGCCACCGTAGGATTAAAATTATTCTCACTTCTACATGGATGACTAAGATTGTGATCACTTATGATAATAAGTTCTATTCCGATGGCAAGGGTAGAACAGTCCTACCTAATGGGGGCAAGACGTGGGACTCCATGAATGCTCTCATGGTATATGTCGGTTAGAAGAACCTCCCAAAAATATTTCCCCTGCTTTTAAAACAGTCTATTGATCTAAAGCCTTAAGATAAAAACATATATTTTGAAAGCTATGATTTTAAGATTTTTAAAGTCTTGAGATAAAGTATTCCCTTTTTTAGAATAGTTTTTAAAGAATTTCCTTTCAGACTACAGATCTTACAACAGAAAGAGTAACAAAAAAACTTTTAGAAAACTAAGTGTAAAGGCTCACAAGTTTTACTAAGCTTATGTTGTAAAAAAAGATAGTAACTTCAGATTTCAGTTTTTAGAATTCAGATTTTAGAGTGAGTCTTTTATACACTTAGACATGATGATTTAAAGAGAGAATATAAGCTCAGCCTTTAGAACTAAATGTTATGGCTCACAGGATTTATAAAGTATGTTTTGCTTTATATTGCTGCATATTTCAGTATTTCAGATATTCCAACTTATATGAGTTATTTACATTTAGCATGCATTGTTTTACAAATTATGATGATTGATATTATGTTTTACTTATGCATTCACCCTTATATACTCAGTACATCCTCAAAGTACTGATCCACAT
>NW_025887880.1:15721-27456 GCF_002878395.1 Capsicum annuum
TGTTTCTCTTTCTCTTTCTTTGTCTTCTCCTACGTACCATTTTGCTTCTTAAAACAAACTATTATGCGCTTTGAGATCTTATCACACTGTCATTTCTCAGCAAAAGTTATTGCAGCAAACTTTCACTTTTCTTGTATATAACCCTACTGGGTAATTTATTAATTTGAATTGTGAAATCTCATTTCAACAAATTTGATGTTTCTAACAATTTTCTTGTATGGACTTAGGTGGATGGATTGAGTGGATGGGTGGAAGAGGGGTGCGGGTGCAGGTGCGAGTTCACAAATTCTTTATATCCACCTTCAGAAATTTTCACTGAGTTTGATTTTTATATATTGTTTTCTTGTTTTACAAATATTCAATTGATTTAAGTTGAGGGAAAGAAGAAGAAGAAGAAGAAGAAGAAGAAGAAGAAGAAGAAGAAGAAGAAGAAGAAGAAGAAGAAGAAGAAGAAGAAGAAGAAGAAGAAGAAGAAGAGACTAGGACAAATGGTTTGTTATAATGCTACTATTGCTCTTATAGTTTTAGGGCGGTGAATGAAGATAAACAAATTAAAAATGAGAAAATGAATGAAGAGTTAAAAGAATGGATAATGGATATTGGATCGGGTCGAGTTCAGGATATAAAATAGTTAGGTGGATTTATATTTTGTGATGTGACAATTATTTTACTTATGTGGCAATTAATATTTTTAAAAAAAGGAAAGGGAGTTTGTAAATTTTCAGCACATCATTTAATGGTCAAAGGGTATACATTCTCCTAAACTTTAACAACGGGGGCATAGTGGACTAAACTTGTAACAGAGGGTATATTTGAACCTTTTTGCAAAGTTTAGGGGCATATTTGGCCGTTTTTCCTTTTAAAATTTTAAAATTACTAACAAAAAAAGGAAAAATATACCCCCAAACTATAATAAATGATACGTATATACCCTTCTTTATACATTGGGTACATATATACCCCTACAGTTAATGAAATGGTACGTATATGTCCTCACACTAATGATAAGGGCATATGTGCACCCAAAGTATGACGGATGGTATATACATATCATTTATCATAGTTTGGGGGTATACTCACCCTTTTTCCATTTTAATTTTTTTATACCAAATAATTAATCTGAGCTCACTACCCTACCTAATAAACGCATTG
This sequence comes from Capsicum annuum, assembly GCF_002878395.1. NCBI lineage: Eukaryota > Viridiplantae > Streptophyta > Magnoliopsida > Solanales > Solanaceae > Capsicum > Capsicum annuum. Next base: position 16,874 of record NW_025887880.1, read on the forward strand.
AACCTTTTCAAACCAACATGATCTGACCTTTATTTTTTTTGTTCCAAACCCAATACTCCTTTTATTTTTCTCTTAAATGTGAACACTAATCAAATTTCAGTGATTGGTCATTGCTAATAGTTGGTAGCTAATAGTTGGAGGGAGTGGAGATTAGGTCAAAGTTGGCTGAAGCTATGGGTGCAGTAGCGGTTCACCGGTGGGGTATTTTCTTTCAATGGAGACGGTGGCTATGTGGTGTTGATTGGTGGTGGATATATTTTTTAGCAAAATTCACTAAAAATTAAAGCGTGAGGGGTTGAATTCATTTGATGTTACTTTTGTGTGTTATCAGTTAATGATTTTTTTGAAAAAAAATTGATAGTAGAAGGTGTTACGGTATTGTTTGTTCAGACGATCGACTAATATACCCCTGAATTATGATAAATGGTATGTATATACCCTCCGTTATATTTTTAGTATACATATGCCCCTAGTGTTAGTAAAATGGTACATATATTCCCCTTACACTAATGATAGAGGCATATGCATACCCAAAGTCCGATAGAGGGTATATACCTATCATTTGTCATAGTACGGGGGTATATTTGTCCAGTTTTCATTTTAATTTTTTATTCCAAATATTTAACTCAAACCTACTATCCAACCTAATAAACCCATCAAATCCGATTTCAAACCAACTTGATCCGACCTCTATTTTTTATTCTAAACTTGATTCTCTCTCTATTTTTCTCTTAAATATGAACCCCAATCAAATTGTAGTGATTGGTCATTACTGCTAGTTGATGTTTACTAGTCATATGGAGTAGAGATTAGGTCGGAGGTGGCCGGAGCTAGGGGTGCGATGATGGTTCGCCAGTGGGGTGTTTCTGATTCGACAAAAATGGTGGATATATGGTATTGATTGATGGTGGGAAGTTTTTCCCAATAGGATTTTGTTGGAAATTGAACTGTGAGGGGTTCAATTTATTTGGTGTTGTTTTTGGGTGTTATGGATTGTGATGTTTTTCCTTCAAATTGGTAGTAGTAGAGTCGAATTTATGAGTGTATTTTTTCAATTAAAATGGAGGAGATGGTGTAATTAGTTGTCATTCATTATACTGTTGTTATTGTTGGAGTTGTTAATGTAGAATTAGAAGAGGGTTGCTATTACTGGTGGGTGTTACTGTATTGTATGTGTATATTATTACAGGGGTGGGAAAAATGCATTTGTTAGATAGGCGTCTCTTGGGTTTAATTGAGACTAGTCGGATAGTGGTTTTAGTGGGTCGAGTAGTGGCCGAGTTTGAGTTAATTATTTGGGATAGTAAAAATTAAAGTGAAAAAAGAACAAATATACCCCAAAATTATAATAAATGTTACGTATATAGCCTCTATCATACTTTGGGTACACATATACCATACCGTTAGTGCGAGGGGCATACACATAATTTCATCAACGGTAGGGGCATATGCATATCCAAAGTATGACAGATGGTATATATATATACCATTTATTGTTGTTTTCCATTGTATGTACATATCGTTATAGGAGTGGAAAAACCCGTATGTTAGGTAGGCGTATCTTGAATTTTAATTGGGAGCGGGTCAAATAGTGGGTTTATTAGGTCGGATAGTGGGTTTGGATTAATTACCTAGGATAAGAAATTAAAATTAAAAAGGGATAAATATAACCCCAAAACTATGATAATGGTACGTATATATCCTCCGATATACTTTAGGTACAGATATGCCCCTACTATTAGTGTGAGGGGCATATACGTACCATTTCATTAATGGTAGAGGCATATATATACCAAAATTATGAAGGAAGGTATATAGATACCAGTTATCATAGTTCGAGATTATATTTGTCTCTTTATAAAACTCGTAATAAGAAGGTCAAACCACCTCAATTGGGAAGGAAAGGGGTTTTTAATTCGAACATGCAAGCACGAACTTACCTATTCTTTTTAGCATTTGGGGAGGATAAGACAATAAGTCTATGTTCTCAATCAAAAGAAAGGAATAGAGGATAAAGGGACATAATCACACATTTAAAACATCGTATGAAGAAATAAGAAACTAGGAAAGCCAAATTAAGATCCTCGAAGTGCAACTCGAGACAACAAAAATTCCTCTCTTAAAATGCTTGAAGATGAAAATTTTGCCTTTCTGACAACTTAGTCACTTTTCTAAGACTCGTACCCTTTTATAAGCATATGTGAATATCCTTAAGTAAAATAGTGACAAAAATCACTTATGACTTCTTAAATAAGTCACAATTATCTCATCTAAACATATAATTTAAGTGTTCATTGTCCAGGGTCTTACATAGAATGGAAAAAGCTCAAGGAGGAGATGGATAATTAAACCACCTTAGACTCTTCACACAACATAGGGTAATGAAACAGGGGCTTGGTAGTACCACTGAGAAAATCGAAATGAGACTACTGGGTTCTACAATTTCTGCTGTAAAGATGGGAAATGAAAGTAAGCTATGATGAAAACCCATTCATATTTATTCTTTTCATATCATAGAGGTGACCAAGTGGATAAGAAAAGAGGTTATGCGCCCATTTTAGAGCTCTCCGCTTATATAAGAGATCAACAAGAGGCTCTTAAACATAGTATATAATCTCATCGATGGATGAAAATTTCCAAGTACTGGATTTCATACTTGGCACAAAGGGAAGGAGATGAACCACCAACACTCGGAAGTCCTAAAATCAAGAACTTTCAAAGATAAAAGCAAGTCATAGTGTTGACATATCTCATCCCCAGTTTTGATTCTTCAAAACAAACCACAAAGAAAAGCACTTTCTTTCCCAACTCTTAGTTTATTAGATTTGATTTGATGTCGTGAATCAACAAAGGCCTTTATGAATATTCATTCCTAGATAGTGTTGGAAATTACTTTAACTTACTGCACTAGTTTTTTAGCAGTATAAATTATTTAGATTAGGATAAATTTGAATTTTGAATTTTAACTAGGTTGTTAGTTTGTTTAGTCAGTTGAGATATTTTAGGTTATTTTGAATTTTAAATTTATACTGATTTTCTTTGTAAGTTGACTATTTAAAGCTCTCATATGCTTAATAAACACTATTGAAAGATGTTAAAAATTTATTGAAAGCTTGAAAGTCATTTCAATCCAAAGAGAGTCAATTTAACCACTTTTCGTTGCCCCATCTTTTTTTTAAAAAAAACAATAGAGGTATTAGAGCCTCATTGATCTTACAGTATCTGTGAGTTATTCCAAAGCGCTACCATACCATTTTTAACCCGTAAGGGCTACCTTTTTAATCCGTCAGGGCTCCATTTTAACCCATCAGGGCTGCCTTTTTTCAACCTATGCTTATTTTCAAAGCATAGGACTATTTTATATCAAAAAGATGTCAAGCAACAGTCTCTCTTTGAATGTCCCAAAAATTTTCACTGATAAAAACTGTCTAATTTGGCCGGTGAAGAAATCATATCCTGAAACCTATCTTTATGGTGATGTTTTGAGGGATAAAAAAACCTTACAACAGTTTGCAAATCCTATGAAAGTACTTTCAAACAAGACAAGATTATTAATGGTGTTTTTCTAGCAAAGAATAAAAAAAAAAAGAGAAAGAAACTTTTTTAAATCGTAGTAACTAAAGCAAAGGAGGAGTGTTGGAAATTGCTTTAAGTTATTGCACTAGTTTTTTAGTAAAATAAATTATTTAGATTAGGATAAATTTAAATTTGAATTTTAACTAGGTTGTTAGTTTGTTTATTCTGTTGAGATATTTTAGGTTATTTTGAATTTAAATTTATGCTGATTTTCTTTGTAAGTTGGCTATTTAAAGCCCTCCTATGCTTAAGAAAAATTATTTAAAGCTGTTAAAAACTTATTGAAAGCTTGAAAGTGATTTCGATCCAAAGAGAGTCATTTTAACCACTTTTCGCTGCCCCATCTTTTTTATAAAAAAAACAACAGATAGAGAGCTAGTAGAAATTGGAAAATGCTTGACAATGTTGGAAAAAATAGAAGAATGGTGGAGGGACTAATTGAAGGTTCTTAACTATCCACACATCAATTGAATAAAAAAGAGCAATGTCAAGAACAAAACACATAGATGAAAGCCTCACAGATTAAGCCCTAGTTAAACTTTTCAGATATAGAAAGACCTCATTTTTAACCATCATATACAAGATGATGTTAAAGGTTCAGAATGACAATATGGAGTCACATTAATCTAATAGATCTTGAAGGTTTCTTCAAGAAACACACAATAATCGAAGTATAGCACAATTTTCAATCCTAGAAATCTCACTAAGACTAAAAAATTCATTTTAGAAAATCAATCTCATTCTCACAATTATTGTATGATTTACATTAAAACATAAAGTAGAGAAGAGAAATTTAAAGAAAAGACATCTTTTTACCTTTTCGTGGACAACTAATTGAAACGATGAGTTTTTAGAGACTTCCACCATCGGATTTCTACTAGATTTCACCATAGTTCGAACTTTATCATTATTTAAGTGATTTCACCAGAAATGAGTATCTTTCTCTATGAATTTCTTGATTACATGAGATTAGAGGAATGCTCCTCTAGAATTTCTAATTTTTCTCCAAAGAAATTTGACCCTTTCCTTGAACATAAAAAAGGGTTATATAAGAAAAATTATGCTCTATTATGGGGGAAGATTCAGAGGACAAAATAGGGGAGGGGGACGATTGAAAAAATTCAAATTCAAAGGGGATAATGTTCCAGCTCACGAGTTCAGTAAGAATTGGTACAAAGGAGGGTAAAATTCACTGTCATGACCCGAGACTACCCTTGGTCATAACACGATGCTTAAGACCACAAGTGACCCAAGACTAACCTATAAATTGGATTAAGCTGTAAGGTACTAAAAGTAAATAGCCAAATACTATGCGGAATTATTTAAATAAACAATTGAAAATCAAATCAATAACAAAGGAGTCTGAAACTTTGCACTGAAAACATAGCTAACTGTCAAACTGTCTGAAAGCCTCTAAACATAACGATTTTTTGGGAAAGGTCCCCAACTAACTTTGAATACTAAAATAAACATGAATTGAAATACTGGAAAATAGGATAAATAATATAACTAGTCCTCGACTAATGAGGATTTACCAAAACTGCAGCAGGATGACTCACGGCATGACTAAATACGATTGAGAAACTGGGCTTTTGAACCTATGTTATAGGACAACATAACTCAAAAGAGAGTATGCGATCAGTACTTTGAAATACATATAAGTACTGAGCATGAATACATGAATATGAAAAATGAATGCAGGACCAAGCATAAACGTATACTAAAATAATCTGTAAAAGCTGAATAACTGATAAACTAACCACCTGGTCATGCAAACATAGGGTGGTTTTACCTGAATACTGAACTAAGATTGTGGGAGATAACTACAGCAGATATGCCCCAATCTGAGCTAATCAGGGTCCAACTTGTAACCCAGTTGGAAGGGTGTTGGTACCTTGCCAGAGGTACCAACACATGGATGACGATGTTGATCCACAAGGCTGATGTCCCAAAGGATGAGGATATCATGCCTCTAATTATAGGAGACCCCTCATAAATCTATGGTGGTGCCATAGTTCTGGAACTTAGAGACTGCTACTAACAACTCATGCCTAACTGATGGGGGAGTTTCTATCCCTACATTTACTCAGTGCTGAAGTGTTACTCCCAATTGAATGACATGGTATTATTATTCATTTAACATGATTTGGTACTGATAGTGATCATTATGAAAAATACTCTGAAGGTAATGACAAAAGCATGAATCTGAATGACTTGTAACATGAATACTTTAACATGCATGATTTTCCTAGGTATTGGATATTCATAACCCACCAGCACTATCTAATGCAGAATTAACTATCCGTGGTAGAGAAAATCATATTTACACTTATTAATTCCATAATAAAGCATGAAGTATCCATTTGTATTTTCAAACATATGGAAACACCATTAGTATGAGGGAATGTATTTTCATGGTTTAGAATCAAAGAAATTGAGGAAACATTTATAAAATCATAGTCTTCATGAAATTTTATCAATTTGGGGGAAAATGTTTATACTTGTGGAAATAGGAAGTTCTTGGGACTCAGTGGGCGAAAGGGACCGATTGATGAATATCCCACATACCTAGTAGTGAGAATCTTGAGAAATTCCTTGGAATTGATCTTGCTTTTGAGAAACCCTAGTCTACTTGAAGAAGATGGGAAAATTGCTTCTTTGATCTATTTTGGGTGGAACACAGTTAATTGATAAATTTGGGGCTTTTGGGTCCTTTTATACTATCCCTTAGGAAGCCAAAATGATATGGTTTTGGCTTTTAAGAGAGTGGGAAAAGACATAAAAGCCACTAGAAAAAAATGTCGAAAAATACGTTCCTAGTCGTTACGACTTCCCCATACGACTCACCATGACTAACTATGAGTCATAGGGTGTAGTCATAGTTTGAAGATTGACTCATGGAATCCTCACTTGTTAGGCTACTAGTCCACTATATAACTCGTAACATCTAATTACGAGTCACATACTGGACTTGTAACCACTGAAGAGGGATCTTGGGTATCATACTACTGTGACTACGAGTCATTGGATATGATTTATAGCCACTGATTATGAGTCTTGGGGGGAGTCGTAGGCACTAGAACCAAATGTGGAGTCTTTACTAAAATAACTACAACTTAATCATGATGACTCATAAAGAGTAGTTATGACTCATTTCCTGAGTCGTAGTCATGAAAGTGTATCAGATCCTTAAGGGAAACTTTTCATAACTTTTTTTCCATGACATAGGATTAAGATGAGGCTTGATGCATTGGGAAGACAACTTGGTGGTCTATCTTTTGGGAGATTTAAGACATGAAAACTTGGGGTATTACAATATCTCCCACTTGGCATCATTCGACCTCGAATGAAACTAGCTGAGTTGGAGTACTAGGAAGATTGGGATCATACACTGAATACTTATGAGTTAAATCATGATTAAATATTTGAAATCTGAAACGTGATACATAAACTGAATTGAACTTATGAATGTATGCTATGATATAATAATGGTTGAATAGCTGAGATAGAAAATGAGAGGATTACATTAAAAAAATCATTACCTCAAGATAAATCTGAATTCGTAGAGAAGAGATAGAGATACTTGGTTCACATATCTATTTTGTCCTACCACGTTGCTCTCTTAACTGATTTATTTCTCCATAGAACCTTAACCAAGGCAACCTTCTTACTCCTCAACCCATGGATCTGATGTTTAAGTATTTTAACTGGGACTTCTTCATATGAGAGGCTATCTTCTACACCCATATTCTTTAAGGGCATGACTGAAGCTATGTCAGCAATGCACTTCTTAAGCAGGGAGACATGAAACACATGATGCACTGATGCTAAATCTACAGGAAACTCTAGCTCATAAGCTACCTTAACAAAATGGCTCAAAATCTTATACGGGCCAACATAGCAGGGATTAAGCTTCCTTATTTTACTAAACCTCTTCACCCCTTTCATGGGAAAAATTTTTAGGTACATAAAATCACCAACATCAAATTCAAGTTCCCTTCTCCTTATATCTGTATAGGATTTTTGTCAACTTTGGGCTATCTTTAGCCTTTATCGTATCAATTTAACCTTTTAAATTGTATCATACACTGAATCTGGCCCTATCAAAGCAGCCTAACCTATTTTAAACCAACCAATAGGAGATCTACACCTCTTACCATAGAGAGCCTCAAATAGAACTATTAGAATACTAGAGTGATAACTATTATTATAAAAAATTTAATCAAAGGTAAGTGATCATATCAAATACCCTTGAAATAAATAACACATACTCTCAACATATCTTCTAAGGTCTGAATGGTCCTTTATGTCTAACCATCTATTTGGGGAAGAAAAGTCGTACTGAGATGAACTTAGGTACCAAGACCCTTCTGGAAAGTCTTCCAAAAATAAGAGGTAAACTGAGTACCTCTATCCAAAATGATGGTAAAGAGAACTCTATGCAACTTTACTAACTCTTTGAGATAGAGTATAGAATAGTCTTTATTTGAATAAGAAGTATGAACTGGCACAAAATGAGTAGAGTTAATCCTTGTGTTCTAGAACTACGTAGCCAGCATAGGTTATGACATCTTAACCCATCAAATTAGGGTTGATGAGGTGGCTTAACCCGTCAGTTTAGGGTTCCCATTATTTTCATTGAGTACGGGTCACTCACAGGCTGTCCTTACTCGTGGCACGGTATTGACACCCCTCCAGTCAGGGCAGAGATTGGACCCCTGCTTAGCCATAACGGCATACATGGGGCATGTCAGTTAAACACTACTTCCCACAGTTTCAGTTATAGATTTTAGGATTGTCAGCTATAGCTACCAGTCTCAGTAAAGAACTCAGATAGCTCTTCAGATTTTAGTATATTAGGGCTGTCAGATATAGTCAACTCAGAAATAGAATGAAAGTCAGATAGTTTTCTTCAGATTTATGGATTGTGAGATATAGTCACTTATGCTATTAATTACAACAGTTATCGAAACTCATGCTATCAGTACTCAGCTTTAGGAACTGTCAGATACTGTCAATCACACCATTTCTTCATAATTTGAACTATTAGAAATAATCATTGATTTATCAGTAATCCAATATCATTCTTTTAGTATATCAGTAATACAGTATCAGATCCATCACTTATTAGTGATTTACATATCAATATAAGTAAACTCAATCTTTCAAAATCTCATTATCAATACACTCATGTTGTCAGTATTCAGACTCAGTAGTTCGTATCTCCACGAGTTTAGTTACAGTTATATATGCATATATGTACTCTCACGTTTATATCAGTCAGTATTGTCCATGCATATAACCCTTTCCATTTAGCCTACCTCACTCGTATACTCAGTACATTCAGATGTACTGACGCATTTGTGCTATAGTTCTTACGCATTTGTGCTATAGTTCTTTCTCTTATGTTACACCATAGGTTTAGAGGCATGAGCTCCAAATCTGCAGTAGATTCCAGGATCAGCAGTCAGAGTTAGACGTGAGTCCTCATCCTTCGAGGGCATGATGATTTCATTTATATTTCAGTTTTCACTTTATTTTAGTAGTTGGAGTTAGTTGGGGACATGTCCTACCAACTCCTTATTCATTTCAGTTAGAGGCTTTCAGACTAGATGTCAGATTAGATATTCAGACTTCAGTATTTATGTTCCTTTTTGGTATTGTTATACCATATTTTTCAAATATGTATTAGTATTGAACCTTATGTCCTTACAGTTCATGTTTCCATATATTTTATAAGATATTATGCAGTTTACAGGTACATATATTAGTCATGGGTTAGCTTGTGGTCCTTCAAGGTCATGAGCACCGTGTAGCGTTTCGATTCAAAAATCGGTGCGTAACAAACTTGGTATCAAAGCCTAAGGTTTTAATAGTCTCATAGGAAGTCTAAAAGCTGCATCACGTAGAGTCTAGTACATAGGCATGTTGTGCACCACACTTATGTGCAAGAGGCTATGAGATGTTTTAGGAATAGTTTCCCTTCTTTTATGTCTCAAGATCCTGCTATAGCAAATTTCTTTAAGGAAACCATGTAGATTCATATCATGCTCCCCTCATGTTTACTTTACCTTACTTTCAAGGTAATAGAAACAATAAAGTTCAAAGTCCTAAAGATAGAGCTTTCTCAGACAGTCCCTACGGTCAGTTATGAGATTAGCAACAGACTCAAACAGTATCCCATCAGTTCATTATTGTTTCAAGGTCTTACAGATTTTATTCATAATCATGAGAACTCATTTTTGAATCCAGAAGTTTAGCAGTAGTAGTGTTGGGATAGTATTATTCTATTTGATCAGATTATGTATTCATGAGGATTAGATCAGTAGGCTTAAACAGTACGAGCTAAACACTTAAGTTTATTGACTCAAAATTAAGCACGAAGGTGTGAATGTGATATTAGCAGTATATGAGGAAACAAAATCAGATGATGTGTTTAGTAAGACAGACAGGTGTTGAACATAAAGTAGGTATGTGATGGTAGATCAAGTACCTAAGCCAGGCCCTCAGATTTCAATAGTAGATCCAATATGTATAGAAAGCAGTAAGGGAAAATAATTCTAGACCCATTCTCATCTTAGTGCAGAGTTTTTCACTTCAGCTATCACAAAACCAACTCAGGCATTGCATACCAACTCTATGGTCATGAACTATAATCATGTATGAATTCAATTTCTAGTATAAGGAGTCCCTTTTACTCCACAATACGAGTCATATTCCATGAGAACAATCTACTTTCATACACTTTCCATGGGATTATGTGCGACTTTAGTTCCCAGTATAAGGGGTTCAGTTCCAGCTCCCTCAGTATTCGAATCATGCCCAACGAGTACAGAAAACTCTAGACTCAGGTCATGCAGCTCATGACTCATGTACGCATATCATGCTTTCCAGTATACGTAGCTTCCATGACTCATGATATGCCCCTACAGATCAGATACATTTAGACTATGTCATGTATATCCTCAGTTCATACCTTATTGGTAAATCCAAACTATTGATATTTT
>NW_025887880.1:30456-41849 GCF_002878395.1 Capsicum annuum
AAGTATTTCATTATTTGTTGTTTGATTATTGTCTAAATTCTATTTTACAGTGGTATACACATGGATGAAAATACTACACTAATGAGGCAGTGATCGTAGTCGATGAAAGCATTAATTCAAATATTGTGCGTCAAACACATTCTGTTCAGTCGAAGGTAAAGAAAGAAAGAAAAAAAGGTCTCATGCATGGAATCATTTTGGATCATTTGTTGATGAAGAAGGAAATAAGAAATCAAAGTGTAAGCATTGTGGTCAAGATTATTTTGTTGATTCAAGTAAAAATGGTACGACGACAATGCTTACTCATTTGTTAACATGTTCAAAGATGCCTCAAAATCAAACTGTTGACAAAAATCAAACTGAACTAGGCTTTCAATCTGTTGAGGGGGTGATGTGGGTAATGTTGTTGTTGTTTCTGGAAATTTGAGCAAGAACAATGTAGGAGAGCTTTATGTCGCATGGATTGTGGATGAACTTCCCTTCAGGTTTGTTGAGAAGGAAGGTTTTTGAAACTTTATGAAAGTAGCGCAACCTCATTTTAAGATTCCTTCTCGTACCACTGTGAAACGTGACTGTTTTAAGCTATTTGATGAAGAGAAACAAAATTTGAAGAGGTCTTTAAGAGAAGCCCAACAAAGAGTCTGTCTTACTACTGATACTTGAACATCTTTGCAGAGAATTAATTATATACGTATCACTGGACATTGGATCAACAGTAAATGGATTATGCACAAGATGATAGTTAACTTTTGTCCAATTACTAGCCACAAAGGTGAAGACATGGCTAATGAGATTAGTAAGTGTTTACGTGATTGGGGCATAAATAAAATTTTTACCATCACAGTCGGTAATGCTAGTTCGAACGATGTGACTGTGAAAAAGTTAGCTAAAATATTTACTAAATGGGGAACCAATTTCATAAATGGAGAACACCTTCATGTAATGTGTATGGCTCACATTATTAATCTTGTTATCCAAGATGGTTTAAAAGTTACTGTCATGTCTATTGAAAGGGTTAGAAAAGCAATGAATACATAAGGCAGTCCTCTGCATGGTGTAAGAGGTTCCAAGAATGTTATGAAGATGTTGATAGCAATAGAAAAAAAATTATTGTGTTTGGATTTTTTTATGAGATGGAACTCCACCTTGATGTTGAATAGGGCGATTGAGTGTGAAATGGGTTTTTGAGTTATGTTGACCGTGATATTAGCTTATCACATTACCTTCAGTTTGTTGAGGATGAAGAAGGAACTGTTGCCGGTGCATTTTCGAGTGATGACTGGGACCATGTAAGGAAAATTACAAATTTTCTTCAAATTTTTTATGATCTAACCAAAGAAGTATCTACATCACTCTATGTCACATCAAATTTACACTTTCTTAAAATTTGTATGGTTTCTTGTTATTTGAAGCAGTTGATATCGAGTGACGATGATGGTGATGATATTCTAGGTAAAATTGCATCGAATATGAAAGAAAAGTTTGATAAGTATTGGGGTTGTCCAAAGAAAATGAATAAGATGATTTTTATTTCTTGTGTTCTAGATCCTCGACACAAGTTTGTTTCAGTTGTTTTTGCTCTTCAGATGATGTTTGGGAAAGAAGAAGGACTAATTTTAGAGATTGGGGTGAAAGACTACATGAATTTGATGTATGGTGAGTATGTAAAGTCTTTTTCAAAAGATAAAGATAGTTAACATTCTTCATCTTCATCTAGCTCTTTTTTTGAAAATTCTAGTTCACTGCCTTCGAGTTAAGGTAGTATTGTTCAATCGATAGGGTCTTTAGGGTCATTCATGAATGATCTTATGAAACATAAGGCTGGAAATACAACAACGGTTAAAACAGAATTGCAAAAGTATCTTGATGAAGCAAATGAAGGTGAAACCAAGAACTTTAACGTCTTGTCTTGGTGGAAAATACATTCACCCAGATTTTCTATTCTTGCTGAGATGGCTCAAAATGTGTTAGCTATTCCAATGTCAAGAGTGGCATCCGAGTGTGCGTTTAGTACCGGTGGACGTATCTTGAATTCATTTAGAAGTTCATTAACCCCTAAATTGGTGCAAACTCTAGTGTGCCTTCAAGATTGGATTTGGAATGAATCACTACCTATTAGTATTGAGGAAGATATAGATGTCCTCGAAAAGCTTGAACAAGGTAAAATATTCTAATTGTATTAGTTTTGTATTATTATTGTATACAGTCATAACAGTTTTGTGACTGATTAATATAAATTCTCTGTAGAATTGGCTAACACTAGCATTCTTGATGATTGAAGTGGAGTTGAGGTCCTTCTTTTTTGCACTTGAATCTGGGCATCTGGTAAGCCACCTATCCTAGCTTGAATGATTATCAGTTTTGGTTTACCTAGCTTGAATGATTAGCAGTTTTGGTTTACCTAGCTTGAATGATTATCAGTTTTGGTTCATGATCAGTAAGTTGAAAATGGCCATTCCTTGGGATGTGATCATTTTGAGGAATAAAGAAGTAGTTTTCCATATGATAATAAGCATCCAGAGTGTTGAACTCTGCATAAATCTACAAGTAGAAGGTTCATACATGACCAGGTTATGACTGCAGCTTTGCAGGGCTTGCACCTAACGTATGCCCAGGTTATGACTGCAGCCTTACAAGACTTGCACCTAATGTATGCCCAGGTTATGATTGCAGGGTTTGCTCCTAATGGTTCTAATCTGAACCTAAGGAGGATAGATTTTTTTTGTTGGTTAAATCACCTGACAACTTGTTAGGGATCAAATGATCACTTGATAACTTGGTTTAGCACAACAGTTCACTGATGATTGAATTGATATACCAAAGTTTGTTTGGGAATAAAATTTTCAGTGAATATTTGTTTTCACTATTACCTATTGTTTTATTTGAAATGTTTATCTTGCTATTTTGCTGCCAGTTTTTTCCTTTTATCATGCTTTGATTGCATTTGTTTTGAGTTGGCAGTCTATTAGAAATAACCTCTCTACCCTACAAATGTAGAGTTAAAGTTTGCCTACATCCTACCAACCCCCAGACCCTACGTGTGGGATTACATTGGGTATGTCGTTATTTGTTTCCAACAAAATGTTGACCATTGAAAAAGCAAAAAGAAATATAGGGGATGCGAGGTGGATTTTGCCCCATTTAGGACACTCTGTTGATGCAATAGATTTGTTTATTCTTCCCAGTAACATGTTGGATTTTATGTCTTCCAGTAACATGTTGGATTTTATAACGAAAGTTACTGATCTGCTTAAATAAAAAATTGAATATATGTGGAAGGTGATTTAGTAACATGTCTTGACCAGGTTAAGCCATTTGTAGCATATTTTGTTTTAAACTATATAAACGTTTTCTTAAAATTTATCAATCTGATTATCGAGTGGGGAAAAATAACCCATCTATTAAAATGAGAAAACATTCTTGAAGCAAATAGGTCCCTGCTATAGTTGCTTTGCTGCAAGGGGGTTGTACAAAAAACCTGTGTTTTCATTATAAATGGATTCGTTCTGCAGAAATGTTGATGTGGAATAGACAGAGTAGAGCAACTTGTGGTTTTTCTACTAGACAGTTGTGTTGTGATAATGACGTGGGCACCACCAGTGTTAGTAGGAGGTAGCAAGTACCGAATGAGTTGGTTGAGGTTTGCGCAAGTAGGAACACTGATGTAATTAAAGAAATGTACTAGTTTTTCACTTGCTCTGCAGTAGCTATACGCCAATCTTATCGAAATCATATATACATAGTATCCATCCAAAAGTATGAATGCTATTTCAGAATGATGCATGTATAGTGTTTTGGACGGTGAAAGGCGACAAGGCCCCGCCTCGCCATGCGGCGAAGAGAGCGCCTTTTGAATGTACGGCGACAATTAATATAGAAAATTAAAATAATATATAAATGATCAAAATTTCAATTACGCTAATACATTAGGAAATATTTCAAGTCAAGAATTAAAAATATATAGTATATAGATATTAAAAGTCTAGAACTTAAATGACTGAACAATTCATCGAGTAATGCCGCCATTCATGATACGTCGACAAAAATTATAGATCACCGCATCTTTTGTCGGTCCTTGTGTAAAATAATTCCATCCTAGGTCCTTTTGTTTGCTACTAGTAGATTGGGACGCCATTGAAATTGAAAGCTATTAATAATCAAATAATTTAATTAATATATTAATATTACCATCATGCTATGTTAATTCTACAATCTACATAAGTTATTAAAAAAAATTACATAATAAATTACAAGAAAAAAAAAAAGAAGTATATTAATATTACCACTGATTAAGTATATTAATATAATAAGTATATTAAAAAAAATTACATAATAAGTATATTAAAAAAAATTATATAATAAGTATATTAAATTAACACTGTATGACTGTATGATAGTGACACTGTATGACTGTAACGGCCGCCGAAAAATAAAAGAAAAAGAAGATAAAAAGAGGAAGAAAAAAATAACAACATCAAAAGACATATTCAGTCGCTCGATTAAGAAGAAAGAAGAAAAAAATATAAATCACTGCTTACTGGAGTTTCGGAAGTCACCGAAGTTCGTCGCAGGAATCATACTTGTGAGATGAATGGTAGCAACCGCAGTCACCAATTTGTAAGTTGGTAGTGTTTAAATGCGTAAATAAACCCTAAAATTAGCTTATATACTTAAAATCCTAATTTTTTAAAAAACAACTAAAATGCGTCGCCTTTCTAGCCGCCTCGCCTCGCCTCGCCATTCGCCATTGGTGATGAGGCGCTCGCCTTTTACAACACTGGCATGTATGTTGTTATATCTGAGGCATTAATGATATTTATCAGGTTTAGAAAACAGATTGATTCCTTGTGGCCTGTGGGGGTCTTTTGAAAATTTTCTAGCTTTAAAGAAAGGTTGGTGAAATAGATGCTTCATTTGCTTCTCCCTTGCTGAAAACTCATATTAGTTTATGTTACACACAGCAAGCAAATGTGTTCTACATTTTTCTGCTTTGAGTTTGCTAGTGCTTGAAAATAAATTGATCCACTTGAACCTCAGTACTAGCAGATAAAAAGTTATTTCTTGGTAGTTCAGTGATGGAATCTCATTCAGATTGAAGAAAGAACATGTACAAGAGATGTTCTCTTTTTATTGTTGAAGAAGAACATGTAGCCTTCAGCTTATCGAGGACATAATAGGAGGGTGTGAGGTCGAGGATTCGGGCAGAAGGCTAGTAGTAAATAGTTTCGCTTCATGTCTCTTCTTCTTAGTAGTATTAGTATTATTTTACTATTCCGTATTTCCCATTCTTAGTTTTCTATTAGACTATTACTACTTCTTGTATGGTATACCTCTGTTTTTTATTTTCTTACTATCCTACTGTTGTTACTGCTTATGTCTTCATAAATATTGTGTGTTTTATTTTCCTTGTCGAGGATTTATCGGAAACAACCTTTTTACTTGCCAAAGTAGGGGTATGTTGTTGTTGAAGAAGAACCATGTAGAAAGAGAGATCTTTTGCGTTGTCTTATAAGTCATAAGTATTTAGTTAGCTTGAATATTTTTCATGAATGGATGATTTGTGAGTGTACCTGAGTGGTTGTTTATGAGTGTTTTCTGGTGGTTTTCTTAAAGAATGTTCTTCCTCTTGAGGTGTGTTAGAACTAAATGTCTTTAGAAATTGTTTTTATATAAACGATTACCATAGCGTCCTACTATCTATCTGGGATCAAGGTGTAGTTTTGGCAAGATAAGAATATTTTTCTTGGAAATCCTAATAATGATTATTAATTGAGATAGTCATGAGATTTTCTTACGGAAAATATATTATTTTACCTGCAATGTGGATGGTATTTACTTGAAAGGCAATTGAAAATGATCACAAATATAAGCTTTAGTTCCTGTAGCTTCAAATGATCAGATCGACTTGACAGTGCTTGAATAATTGTCTCTGTTGTGTTTTTTTTTGTTTTATTGTTGGTATGTTTTTATCTTTTTGATCTCTCGTTAAGATACTTTACTTTAAATTGCAGGTTTAAATAAAAATAGGACAACAAAGGCACAAAGCATGGGTATTGAAAAGCTTGAAGCGTTTGGTAGCTTTCAAAAACTAGGATTCGATTTTTTTTTCAACTAACATTCAATTTAAGTTTGAAGATATTTGTAAACTAAAACTCATTATGTAGGATTAGGCGTCAACTAAGATTTTGTTTTTTTATGTTGGTACTTACTATTTCTATTTTATAAGTATTTTTTTTATTGGTTAAACCGAAAACCGAATCGTTAAGAATAAAAAATCGATAAATCGAAAACCGATAAAAAAAATTATTGGTTGATTATTGGTTTTACATAGTTAAAAATCGAAAACCGATAAACCGAGCCAATAACACACAAAACCGAACCGAACCGACCGATGCACACCCCTACTTGGAACCCAAACTAAAGGTCCCTCTAGCCTAAATTCAAAGCTCAGGAGCTGATAGAACTGTTGAATTGACATACAAGGTTGTTTGACTGAAGTTTTTGCCTGATAATCAATTCTTACCATTGGAGACTTTAAAATAAGAAATTGACTCTAAAAACTAAATGAACTGCCAGGTAACTGAACTGTCAACTACAATAAGTCATAAATGACTTAGGCCAGCTATAGGAAAGCTCTAAACGGCAAAATTAAGTGAAAATAGAGAAAATGAAATGGAGGGTAATTACAAGGAGAAAGGGACATAATCACACATTTAAAACAACATGTGAAGAAACAAGAACCTAGGAATGCTAAATTGGATCCTTTAAGTGAAACTCGAGACAACAAACAACCACTATTCAACATGATAATTAATACTTTAAGCTAGTAAACACGAAATTCCAAACTAAATAGAATCGATATAGACAAGGTACCATAAGCTTATAGAAAAATTCCTCTCATAAAATGCTTGAAGATCAGATTTTCCGTTTTTGAGACATCATTAAGCTTCTAACTTAGTCCACTTGTCTAAGTCTCACACTCTTTTACAAGCATGTGTGGATTTCCTTAAGTAAAAGAGTGTTCCAAAAAACTTTTGACTTATTAAATAATTCACGATTAGCTCATCCAAATTTAGAATTTGAGTGTTCATTTTCCCGCGTATTATATCAAAGAGAAAAAAAGGAGAGAGAGAATCAAACCACCTTAGGCTCTTCACACGACATACGATAATAAAATATGGACTTGGTAGTATCATTAAGAAAGTCATAATGAGACTATCAGAGTACTACTGTTTCTATTGTAAAGATGCGAAGTGAAAATGAGCTATTGTGAATGCTTATTTCATCTCCCTTTCTTTCATATCATAGAGGTGATCAAGAGGATAAGCAAAGAGGTTATGCACCTATTTTAGAGCTCTTCACTTATATAAAAGATAAATAAGAGGCTCTTAAACATAGCACATGTCATCGATGGGTGAAAATTTCCATGTACTAGATCTTATACTTAGCACAAAGGGAAGGCATGAGGTACCAAAACTCACTTGATCTCCCAAAATCAAGAACTTTCAAGGAGAAGAGCAAGCCCTAGTGAGGACATGTCTCATCCCTAGTTCTAATTCTTCGAAACAAACCACTAAGAAAAGCTCTTTCATTCCCAACTCCCTTTTTATTAGATTTAATTTGATGTTGTGAATCAAAGAGCCTTTATGAACATTCAATCCTAGCTAGAGAGCTAGTAGAATAGTGGAGTGAATAATTGAAGGTTCTCAACTGTCCACACATCAATTAAATAAAAGAGAAAGCAAAGTTAAGAATATAAACACGTAAATGAAAACTTTACAGACTCCTCTTATACCATATAAATAATAAACAATATATTTCTCCATAGTTAAACCTTAGACTCAAAAAGACCGCATTTTAACCTTTTGTATAAAATATAACGTTACATGTTCAAAACAACAGCAAACAATCATATTAATCCAACAGAGCTTGAAGCTTTCTTCAAGAAACATACCAATAATCAAATTAGAACACAATTTTCAATCCTAGAAATCTCATTAACATAAAACAATATTCATCATTCAAGAACATTTTCATTGTCATAGTTATTGTGAGATTCACGTTACAACATAAAGTAGAGAAGAGAAAATTAAAGAAAAGGCTAATCTTTTTACCATTTTATGGGCAGTGAATTTAGAATTCGAGTTTTTAAAGACTTCCACCATTGAAGTTCTACTTGATTTCACCGGAGTAATAATTAACTTTATTAAAATTCAAGTGATTTCAATGGAATTGAGCATTTTTCTTTATTGAATTTCTTGGTTAGGTGACATTAGAGGAATGCTCCTCCAAAATTTCCAATTTTGCTCCCAAGAACTTCGACTCTGCTCTTGAACCCAAGGAGTTTATTGAGGTAAAATTGTGGTCTATTTTAGGGGGAAATTCATGTTATTTTATGGTGTTCGGGTTCAAGAATCTGTATACATGCAACACCAACTTCAACTCTAGTTCAAGTCTAAGACAAGAACACTTTTGAAGTTTACTTAACACCTTCAACACTAGATTATGAATAATCTATCTAAGAAGTGTGTTTATTTTCAGAAAATGGATGAAATACAATTTGTAAGGCCAAGTCCCCCGACTTCACGAAGTGTCCTTAAGGAATAATTCCCCTCACCGTACCCGAGGTTATGGAATCTCCTTCCAAGATAAAATCTCCTTCAATCCGAACAATAGCGGTACCTCAAATTGTTGGATTCAACGAACTCACTCAACAGTTTGATTGATCACACAGAATATTTTGAAGACAAGAAGAGAGTTTGTAATTCAGAAAATTTGTGTCTAAACCTGTGGATGAAAGCAGGTTTATATAGCCTTCATATGCCTCTTCTGAAAAGTGGCAATGGCTCACTTAAAAGGTATGACCTTTCCAGAAAATCATGTCTGTTCGTCCAAAGATTGCATCTTTTTCGAACAGGTAAACCATTCCATGAATCTGTGTATCATTTCATTGAAGGATTGCATCCTTTTGAAGCATCAGTTCGAAACAGTGCATCCTTCTGAAGTATCAGTTTAAAACAATGTATCCTTCTGAAGCATCAGTTCGAAACACTGCATGCATGCATATAACTGGAAGATCAAAACAAAAAAAAAAATTCTACGTTTTTATTTGTCCCTTCGGATTAAATTTCTATCAAATAAATTTTATCTAAAAAGATATATCTTACCGATCGATCATTTTCCAAATCCAAATCCAAATCCGAAGCCGAAGCTGAAGCTGAGCCGAGCGACCGACGACGACGACGGCACGAGGATTCTCTTATCTCTTGACTCACTTACCAAGTGGGATGAGTGTTTCTTAATATAAACACTTGAAAGTCACATTCTCCCACCAATGTGGAAGAAATAGTAGACTTTTCATTTTATAGTACACTTTTTATTTTAGTGTTTTCTTCTCTATTTTTACTTTCACTTGATTTCCTCCATTTTCCATTCACATTTTATCTATACTTTGAACCCAACAATCCCCCACATGAATAGTGAATGACTATTTTTCATAAAATTTTACGGACAAGTATGTGATCATCAAGCAAAGACTGATTACATCTGGATAAGTGGGTTTTCCTTTGAACTTTCCACAGTGAACATGCATCGGATGCACTCGGACAATTGGTAGATTTGATATCTTTGAGCCATTGAGCTTTAATGTACACTTGGACAACACATGTCACACAACCATCCTTTTACCGTTTATGGTTCTCATAATTTTGTTCTTTTCAGCCATGATCACGTCCCGATTTCATGAGAGCTTAGAGAATAGGCCTTTACTAACATTCTCCTTGAAGCGGATTCCACTTCGCACTCACATAGGTGATTTCTAAACGTTCAATCCTATAGATTAAACTATTTGATCAAATCTGCCAAATTTAGATAATCATTAAAAGACTTTTCACCTTGAGTCTTATCCTTGTTTACTAATAGCGCATGCTATGTCTGGTCGTGTACAGTTCATTATATACATTAAATATCCCAATAGTCTTACGTACTCCAATTGTGAGTCACTTCCACCTTCATTCTTTAGAAATGCAAAGCTCACATCTAATGGAGTCTTGGCAATACCGAATTTCATATACTTGAATTTTTCAAGTACATTTTTGATATAATGAGACTGTGACAATACCAACCCTTGTGGAGTTCTATGAATTATTATTCTTAAGATCACATCCGTAACTCCAAGGTCTTTCATATCGAGCATTCATTTTGCTGCATTTATGTCAAAAATGTCTCTACTGATGATCAACATATCATCCACCTATAAACAAACAATGACTTGGTGATTTGGAGTGTCTTTAATATAAACACATTCACATTCATTTATCTTAAACCTGTTTGCCAACATGGTTTGGTCAAACTTTGCATGTCATTGTTTAGGTGCTTACTTTAGTTCATACAACGACTTAATAAGTTTACACACCTTATTCTCCTTTTCTGGAACCACAAAACCCTTAGGCTATTCCACGTAAATTTTTTCCTCCAATTTTCTATTTAGGAATGTGATTTTCACATCCATTTGATGAATTTCAAGATCATATACCTCCGCCAAGGCAATTAACATTTGAATCAATGTTACCCTTGTTACTGGCGAGTATGTATCAAAGTAATCAAGGCTTTCTTTTTGTTTGAAGCCTTTTACTACAAGTCTTGCCTTGTATTTGTCAATAGTACTATCCATTTTTATTTTCCTTTTGAAAATTCATTTAGAACCTAAAGGTTTAATTCCTGGAGGAAGATCAACCAATTCCCACGTATGGTTGCTTAAGATTGAATCAATCTCACTGTTGACTACCTCTTTCCAAAAGGATGAGTCTGACAATGACATTACTTCTTTAAATGTTTGAGGCTCATTTTCTAAGAGAAAGATTACAAAACCTGATCCAAACGATATAGACGCTCTTTGACCTGTACTACGTCTCGGATTCTCTTTATTATATACATTCTCACTTGGTTCATCTCAAGGTCGTTTAGATCCTCCACTAGACTGTTCATGTCTAATTTTTTACGGGTAAATGTTTTCAAAGAATTCAGCATTATCTGATTCAATTACCGTATTTTTTTATATCCGGATAATCGGATTTATAAACCAAAAACCGACATGCTTTACTGCTTTTAGCATATCCTATGAATATGCAGTCCACAATCTTAAGTCCTATCTTAACCCTTTTAGGCATAGGAACTTAGACCTTTGCTAGACACCCCACACTTTAAAATATTTTAAGTTGGGTTTCCTTTCTTTTCATTTTTCATAAGGAATTAATTATATCTTACTATAGGGAACTTTATTGAGTATACGGTTGGCTGTAAGGATAGCCTCCCCCACAAGTTTTGCGGTAAACCGGAACTTATAAGTAAGACATTCATCATTTACTTCAACGTTTAATTTTTTTCTTTCCACA
>NW_025887880.1:44849-65037 GCF_002878395.1 Capsicum annuum
AGTTTTATTTAACAAAATAATTTCTTTAAAATTGTCCGAGATTATAGAAACTCAAAAATTAATAAAATATGAAGGAAAAAATAGGTGTGCTATAGCTTGTTTTGATGATGATCAACTGACAATAAGGGACTAGATCTTCGAATTCCTATATCTTATTTTGATGGTGAGAAGCTGACTACAAGGGACCAGGTCCCTAGTCTTAATGAATCCAGTACAGTTGTCACTGTCCTGCGCAATTTTGTCTTCTAGCGTAACAAATTGTACAAGTAAGCTTGTACCCATCAGGACAGCTGATCCAATTAAATTTTTATCCTAATCATTATTCCACTATAAAAGGAAAAGGATGTTTCTCAATTGGTGAGTTTTTGCTAGATCACAATATAGAAGTGAGAGAGAGGCGAAAACTCAACTTTGCAATATTGCTCAAGTTCTTAATTTCATTACGTATTGAAAGAGTAAGTGTTCTTGAGTAAAGTTATGGTCTGTAATTGAATTACCCGTGTTATAAGAGTAGTACTTTCTTTGCTTTCTTTAGAATTCTTAGGTAGATTTACCTGAGTTTAATATTTGTTAGAGTTAATTAGTATTGAGGCATGTTCTTGGCAGAGTTGTCAAGGTAGGTTTTGTAATAGAGTTATTATGAATTGGTGGAGCCTAGAGTTAGGTTTATTGGTGTCTATAATCAAGAGTTTGATTATAGTGGATTATTGAGTATTTGTGAGGGCAATCCATGATTTTTCCTCCCTTAAGAAAGGAGGTTTCCACATGAAATCACTGTGTTCTTTAGTTTTCAGCAAAGTTTTAGTTTCCAGTGCTTGATTGTTTGATTGTGACTTTAAGGGACTTGGTCCCTCATAGTGTGGTGCAACGCCCCTCCGTTCCAACAATTGGTATTAGAGCCAGAATACTCGAAAAGGTTAACAGCTAGAGTGATTTGGTCATTATGACTGCTCCACCTAATCTAGAAGAATAGAAACCTACCACTAGACCACTTAGATTTAATGGAAAGTTCTATGGGTGGTGGAAAACAATGATATATAACTTCATTATGGTTGAGGATAGTGAGCTGATGGATATAATATTGAATGGTCAATATGTGCCAGTTAGAGAGGTCAAAGAAGGAGATGTAGCTATAATGGTTGTTAAAAGAAGGAGAGAGTATGATGACGAAGACATAAGGAAAGTTGAGACGGATTATAAAGCCAAAAAACTGCTAGTTTTTGGCATAGGGCCTGATGAATACAATAGGATTTCTACATGTGAAAACACTAAAGAAATCTAGTATTGTGTGAAGATTGCTCATAAAGGAACCATTGATGTGAAGGATTCAAAAGTAGATATACTAACTACTCCGTATGAAACATTCACCATGAAGAAAGAAAAAACTATCTTACATATGCATATGAGATTCACTTTAATCACCAATGTGTTACACTGCTTAGTAGAAGTAATTCCTTTATACAAATAAGTGAGAAAAATTCTGGGGGTTCTGCCTAAATCCTGGGAAAGCAAAGTGAATTCTATAACTAAGATAAGGAACCTAAAAACTTTCACAATGGATGAGCTTATTGTTAATCTGAAGACATATAAACTCAAAAAGCAGCAAGGGCAAGAGAAAAAAGAAGTAAAAAAGAGAAAAATTTCTGGCATTGAAGGCTTCTAAGTCATATTCAAGTGAAGAAGACACTGATATTTCCTATTTGGAAAAAAGAATTGTTAGAGAAATAAAGAAAAATGTGTAGTTTCAAAGAACAGGAAGCAACAGTAAGAAGGGAGGCTTTGTTGAAATTTGTCACAAATGTGAAAGTCCTAAGCATTTCATCATGGATTGTCCAATTCACAAAATATATTACCAAGAATACCTCAAGACTCGAGGTGACAAAGGAAAGAATAGGGACTAGGTCCCTATAAAGTTAAGAAAAAAAGCTACAACTGATTTTGCAGTTAAGCAGGACTTAACTATTTGGGGGACTCTTCTAGTGAATCTGAGGAATATGAAAAGTGTGAAGATGTTTCCATGCTGGAAGTGGCGGATGAGAAAGTGAATTTTTATTCCTTGTTTACTCTCATGGAAAACACTGAACATAAAGAAGAAAATGAGACAAATCTTTCAGAAATTAAAGAAAACTTGGAAAACTACACTACTAGAAAAATAAAAAAACTTGATAATGTATTGATTGATTCTATGTGTGAACTAACTGCTAAAATAAATGCTTTAGAAGATAAGGTAGAAAATCATGAGCTTAAATTAATTGCTTTAACTCCAAATATCATAAACTGAGGAATAAGTTACTAAGTTAAAATCTGAAAATCTGAGTCTAGTAAGTCAACTGGAGAAAGTAGATGATACTAATGATAAAGGAAAGAAAAAACTCTAGAAGAGAAAGTAGAAGATTAGTAGTTTGAATTAATTACTTTCACTCTCCAGATATCTGAAATTGAGGAACAAGTTGCAAAATTGAAATTTAAAAATCTGAGCTTGGTGAGTCAATTGAAGAAAGTAGATGATTCTGATGGTAAAGGGAAGAAAAAAGCCTCAAAGTTTTAGATTGATCTTAAAGAAAAATTAAAGGATTCTTAAAATCATCTCATGACTGCACTTCAAAATGAGGAGTTAGAAAGGGACCTGGTCCTTTTGAGAGATGAACTTAATAAATCTCTACTATGGACCACATACTCACTAATCCTTTATAATTTAACTGGTCAAGGAGAAAATAAGGGTAAGGGTCATGGCTATTAGTACAAAACCCAATCACTTGGGTCTCAAGACAAGGTTGTTCAAGATGTCAGAAACAAAGTCTACGAACCTTTACGCACTCATTGTAAGAGAGACGGTCATATGAAGAAAAACTGTCAAAGTTGGATTAGAGCTAGAATGAGTAGTTTTAGATATATATAACAAGGGTATATCTATCATAAGGGTTCCAAAAACCTTTAAAGAATATGAAAGAGCTCATATTACCTTGATGGGCAAAGAAAGATTTGATCACACCTATGTCTTCCTACTGGGAACTCAAACTTAAATGGGTTCCCAAATCAAATAAATGACCTTATTTGTAGGAGGGATAAAAGTATTGCAGTCAAAATTTGTTCATTCATCGTAAATGTTCAAAGAATATGATTGGAAGGTCTGGCTGTATTCTCTCTCTCAAGACACTTCAAGGTGGAGATGTCTCATTTAGAAAAGGAAATCAGGTTAAACTCTTATTTAATGGAATTAATGTTGTCAAGCTTGAAGTGTAGAAGATTTTTTCTAAAAGTTCAAAAGATCAAAAATATGCTGGACATGTAAGTTCCTCTTTAGTCAAATAGTTAATTTTAAAAGACTTGGTCCTTGGGATGCCAAAGATATAATTTCTCAATAACAAGTCCAAATTAGAGGAGAAAAGAAGTGTGTGCTTGTCATTATGGTTGACTTGTGAGCTACACCTCATCAAGCTAAGCATATAGAGTTTCCAACAAAAAAAAACTCCGTGTTTGAAGAAAGTGTGAATATGATCTTTGATGAGCTAGGAAAGCTGGTGATTGTAAGTGATTAGAAAAATTCCAATATTGAAGAACTCAATTCTATTCAAAGGGTTGATATTGATGAAAATAATGGTCAAGGACTAATTTCTGTAGAAGGGAATGATGAAAATGATGGTGATCCAAGATCTCAGTCACAACCCCATCTCTAGTTGAAAGAATATTGAGAAGGGTTTAGTCAGGTTCTTCAGGGACCTGGTCCCTATAAAACTCATCTCATAAGGTCAAATTAGAGGCACAGATCTTCTCATCCCCTTGAAACTCTATCTTGACCTTTGGAGACTTGAGTCCAAATAAGAGCTTAAGTCAGAAATTTTATTTTTTTAGCATCCTTGTCCCAAAGTGAGCTAAAAAATGTTAAAGAGGTTCTAAAAGATGTTGAATTCTTTAGTGCAAGCAAAAGGAACCTTGATAATTTAAAGATGTTATATCTTGAACCTAGTTCCCAAACCTACTGACATAACATTTCTTGGAATGAAGTGGTAAACTGAAACTAACAAGTTGAGGCTCGAATTGATCAAATCAACCTAACCTACTAAATGAATCAGTTTCTCCTCCTAAAATTGGCTATGAATAGGAGACATGTATCCTTGGTAAGGTAAGTACATATTAGTATAACTTAGTACCATACCTTTGCAGGTATACATCCATGGGAACATCTTTGGAAGAGGACAGATATGAATTGCACAAAATTAAGGGTTTTCTCAAGAAAGAAAGGGACCTATTTCCATCTCTCAAGGTTAGTACCAAACAAATATGCTTTAATAATCATACAATTCTATCCAAAAGGCCATATATTTTTTCTTGTCTGAGCAAAAACTGTCATTTCATAAGTAATGTGAAGAGTTTCCCTATTGAAGTCAGACCCGTCATTTTAAAAAGGAAAAAATTTAATGAAACCAGTCACCTCACTTAAATCCCTAAACCAAATTTATCTTCTTTTATTCTCTTCTAAAAATTAACTCAAATCATTTGTTCCAATTGTCCTTCATCTTTAATTAAACTAGTTTCTTCTGCCTTCTCTCACAAAACCTTGATATGAAAGATATTCCTATTTCCTCGATCCTTGTTAAGGATTTTAAAGTTGTTAAAGCTCTAGAAAATCAATCAGGGCAATCCCAAATCGAATTTTCTGATCCTTTAACATCCAAAATCATATAAGACTTCTCCTTAAGTCCTTAGCAAGAACCTATGTCAACTCTTTATTTTGAACCTTCTCTAGAAATTCCGAAACCCTTAAATAAGTTTATCCCTATTGAAACATCCTCATCCATAGAAATTTTTGCTGAATATACCTTAGTAGAGGATCCAAATCAAGGGTTTGGTTTATCAATTAATCAAGAAATTTCTCATTAATTCCTCCTCTCCCAAAAGAATCAAAATTACCTGAAAACACTCTAATCCCCATTTTGGAACAACCAGAAAATACTGAACTCTTAGAAAACTTACAAGTACCTGGTTCCTCTATTCCCTCTGAGTCAAACCCCATCTTTGTCGAATTATGTGATGAAGAAATACCAGTGAATAGGTCTGATCTTTCATGTAGTAAACACTGGGTTTCTAAAAATTTGCTTCTACTTGTATATGATCCCAAGGAAATCTCCGTTAGTGAAGAAAAACAAACAGTAGTTGAAAATGATAATATAATAAAGGGTGGAGAACTTGTGCTACCTTCAAATGAGGAGGATAAGGAGGATGAGGATGTACCACCTTTGAGATGGCCTATAAAAAAATAGAAAGTTAGTAAAGGTAAGAAGAAAGTGATTGATTCTGGTGTAAAAATTTCTAGATCCTATTCTATTAGGAGATCTGAAAAGAAGCTGTTAACTGATGCTATAAAGGCTAGAAAGTCTTCTACCACTAAGGGAAAAAGTCTCAAAAAGGCTGCTATAGTGAAGAACGAGAATATTAAAGTTGTAGAGGTTAGAGAGGATAAGAACATTAATCCTGATGTTGCTGTGGCAACAAAGAAAAGAAAACAAGAAATTCATGTCTCGGTAAGGACCAGGTCCTTCAGTTCAAAGTCTGATAGCCCTATAGGAATGAAGCAGAAATATATTACTGTGAAAAAGTAGAATGTCTCTAAGGGACCTGGTCCCAAGAAGAGAAAAGTTATTAAAATGAAGGAGACAAGTAGTGATTTCAAAAGTAGAAGAAATGAGAAAGAAAAAAAGGTTGGGTCTAGAGAGCAAAGGAATGAAATTTTCAAAACACAAAAAGTATAATCGGGAAGAGTTTTTGATCTCGAGATTTATGACAAACCTAGCATGGTTTAATTGGTGGAATATGTAAAAAAGCAGGGACAGTTACACCTCTTGGAGAAATCAACTCCCATGGATTTTGAAGAGGAAATGAGAGAATTTTACTATACAATAAGTTCTCAGATGATGGGATAAGCTTGATTTCCAAAGTACTAGGAAAACAAATCAAATTGGATAAAGAGTCACTAGGGAAAATCCTAGGTGTGCCTATTATAGGGGTGAGGACTATTGTAAAACAATAAGCCTCAACCTAATTAATGATAAATGCCTCTATGGTTGGAGGAACACCAATAGCTGGGGAAAGAGATAAATTTCTCATAAGTGAGTTCCAATTAGCATTTGAATTCGTGAACAAAGTCCTGTTGCCTAGGTCAAAGAAAAATACCATTGCATCTACTATTGATCTATTTTTGATAAAGAGTTTGAGCAAGTTTGAGCAAACAAGCCTGCCTACTTTTATGATATAGAACATGAATAAAATGATTTTTGAGAAGGAATGAAGATGTGGGATGATGTACGGGTACTTCTTGAACAAAGTATTTGATCACTTTGAAATGATAGGGACTAAGGGAACACCTAGAATAATCAAACAAAAGTTTAGTTTGACCATATTGATGGAAAATAAATGCATAGAAGGAAAAGTGGAACTATGTCCCAAGTATAAAAACTTTTGGCTGTTCAAGAGAATCTAAGAAAGTAAATGAAGGAGATAAGAATCAAGTTGGCTGGAAAGGATGCTGAGATAGTGCACTTAAAGATGCAGAATTAGAAGTTATCCTCAAAGGGACCTTATTCCACAAAAGAACTCGCCATAGAAAATGCAAAGCTTCAGATTAAGGTTGCAGAACTCACTTAGGAGGTTCATAGTTTGAATACGGAAGTTAAAGACCTCACTAAGCAATTTCCAAATACTCATGCTGCAAAGAGTTCTAGAATGGAGATGTTAATCAAATCCTTCTCCCCCAAGTCCTCTATACTCGAGTCCTGTCATCACTATATCACTTTGCTATCCTTGTGTGTCAGTTTCTAGCTCTTATTCCTAGTGTGGCTTTTGATGAATCAAAATTTTCATGTTTATTTTATTATAATGTAATGGTTCTGCTCTCTCATACCAATCAATGAATCCTTTACTTGTGTGTTTCATCTGTCTCTTCTTTATATTTAAAGTTGCTCTTTATATTAGTGTTTCCCAGTGGCTATGAGTTAACTAACCTGTGCTTATATTATTTTTGATTTACTGTTATTCCTCTTTCAAAGATGCCAAAAAAGGGACTACTGAGTTTATGTAGTAGAGACCAGGTGTGTGTGTGTGTTACATAATGTATTAGGTACCAAGTGGATCAAGTACCAAGCATAGGTGTTGAAATACAGATAAAGGCATATGTGTTGAATAGCCTATTGATAGAGGGAGAATGCTTAAATGCATATTAATGAGTGTAAGTATATTGACAGGGGGAATATTAAAATACAGTGAATAAATTTTAATGTCAACTGACACCAAGGGACCAGGTCCCTAAGTTGACTTTTTGATAGCGGAAGCATGGTGCATAATTTTAGGGGAATATTCACTGACAGTAGTGGTAATCACTCTGACTGAATAAGGCAAATGAATTTGATGCTCCAAAGATCTGCGGTTGGTTTGTCCTTATTAAAAAGGGGGAAATTTCTATATCTTGTTTTGATGATGATCAACTGACAAAAAAGGACCAGGTCCCTTGGTCTTGAAATTGCTTTATCTTGTTTTGATGGTTAGCAGTTGAAAACAAGGGACCAGGTCCTTGGTCTTCATGAATCCAGTACAACTTTCTCTGTCATGTGCAATTTTATCTTCTGGTGTAACAAACTGCGTAAGTGAGCTTGTATCCATCAGGACACTTTTTCCAATCAAATTTAAAACCTAATCACTATTCTACTAAATGAGGAAAATAATGTTCCTTAATTGGTGAGTTTTTGCAAGATAAGAATTTAAACGTGAGAGAGAGAGGCAAAAACTCTACTTTGCAATATTGTTCAAGTTCTTGATTTCTGTATGTACTAAAAGAGTGAGTATTCTTGAGTAAAGTTATGTTATATGGCTGAATTAATCATGTTATAAGAGTAATTCTTTCTTTACTTTCTCGAGAGTGCTTAGGTAGTGTTTCCTGAGTTCAATATTGGTTATAGTTAATCAGTATTGAGGTGTGCTCTTGGCAGAGTTTTCAAGGAAGCTTTTTAATAGAGTTATTGTAAACTGGTAGAGCCTAGAGTTAGGCTCATTGGTGTCTATAATCAAAAGTCTTATTATAATGAACTATTGAGTTCTTTTGAGGGCAAGCCGTGGTTTTTCCTTCCTTAAGTAAGGAAGTTTCCACGTTAAATCACTATGTTCTTTCGTGTCCAAAAAAGTTTTAGTTTTCCAGTGCTTAACTATTTGATTGCTTATGACTAACTTTAAGGGACCTTGGTCCTTATAGTGTGGTGTAATCCCCTTGCGTTCCAACAAGGTGTCAATAATTGTGATTATGGATGTTATGAGACATAGTAGTCGAGTGAACCTAGAGTTAGAAGTATGAATCTAAAAGTGTAGTAACCTAAGAATGAGGATGCCATTTGCCTTAAGTTATGCATCCATTATGTTAGTAATGAAGGGGTATGCCTTTAGGTACGTGCTATAACGTAATGAGTTTGGTTAGAGTTTATGGTAGTGTATTGAGAGAGAGTTACAGGGTAAGGTGACTTATAATATGTTAGCTTTAGTAAAGATCAAGACTAGGCAGTGGTTAAAAGGATAAAGTGCTTAAGAGATTTGTAGATTTAGATAGTACCTTATGAGTTGAACGAGCCCATGATTCTTAAAAGGTTATGAACCCAGTTTAGGAAAGAGAAATATATTGAGGTAGTAAGAAAGAGTAGAAAGATAATGAAAAAGAGTATGCTTGTTGAATGAAGCTAGATAGAGAAGGTGGATAAGGTTGATTGTTTTCATTAAATTTGTAGTGGACTAGTGTTTCTTAATTCCTACCCAGTAGTCGTAACTCAATTTAATGTATGGGGAGTTATTCCACTTTTCGTGATAAATGTTAGACTCTTAGTTGAATTGTGATTGATCAAATAGATAAAGGGAGGGAATTCTTAGAGGAAAGATTTGTACCCATGGGCTAGTGTGATGCTTAGTAAGATTCTAAGTTAGTATGATTTATAATTTCATAGTTAGTATCTTTGAGCTACCAAGTGTGGAGAAGGATAATTTTGTCTTAGCTGGTGTCTATACGAGCTGGATTGAGGAAATTATGGATATACAATGTTACATCTCCTGTATGTGTTTTACTTTTAGTATCTAGGATGGTAATATACCTAGAGATGTGATGTCATTGGATTAATAAGCAAGATTAGATTATGAGGTGTTATGGGAATTGGTTATGTTCTCTAGTAAGAGTTTAAGTTATGTTATGATGAATTAAAGTTTAGAGAAAGTTAAAAGCAGTACCTTAGAAAGATATACTAGCAAGGGTTTATATCTATAGATATAGTTTGGGGGAATTTAGTATTTTTGTATATACTGACACCCTGAACATTAGAGTAAGGTGATTATAGTTTAGTATAGAGAAATAGAATAACATCCCCAAACTGGAATGATGGATTTTGATATAAGAGAGAGATAATAGGGTAATAATCTAAGCCAAGTTTAATAATCAGGTAGTAATACTAATGAGTTATAGAACTGAGCTAGGAGGAATCAATGATTTGCCCCAGTTTTATTGGAGTATTTATTATACCTCGGCCATTATGACAATCTACTCATATCTTGCATTTTAGCTCCATGACCATGACTTATACTCATGCACTTCATACAAATATGTGTCCATTCTAGTTTCTTAGTATGGAGAGTAATAGTCACAGTGAGTAATCCTAGTCTAAGCTAGTAATCCTAATCATACTCTACAAATCCATGAATTTTATTCTCGTGTAATATTACTCATGACTCATGCACTTATAATTTATAGTATGTTCAGTATAATGTACTCACGATATGTCTTTGGTGACTAGTGAAACAATAATATGTCATGTATGTTCTTAGATTAGATCTTTTGAACAAGTTTGTACTTATCATGCCCAATTTCTCAGGCCCCAATTAAGTGTGAAATTTATGAAAATCGTTAATTCATGATCTCACAACATCTCTATCATTCTATATGCTTATGTTCTAGCCCTTCAATGGCTTTCCTTATGTTTATGTTATGATAGTGTGCGAATGGCAACTACATTATAGGCTTAAAATAAGTTTTTTGATATACCCGTGGGTAATGACTATTAGAGGTTTGTGAATCTTTAAATAGAATTAAAGATAGATTGTTTGAGGTGGCAAGAAGTAATATTTTGGGGATGAATTCTTCTAGTGGATATACAGTATATAATATTGTAGTTAGACTAACATAGCCACTTAATTAATAGTACCTTGTATCTCTGAGCTAGTCTTAACATGGTAGAAACAAGAGGTTAGACTCAAAGTTTAGTTATAACTTGTACTCTTGTGAAAAATATTGGTTGTGGTTAATGTAGTGCAGTTTTTGGATAAGGGAGTGTAGTTGAGAAGTATTGTAAGTGAAGGAGTTGAGTGTTCCTATGTGGTGCACCCTTACTTAGTGGAATCTAATATTAGAATGAATGGTAACTTGAAAAAGGATCATGCCCTTAAGTAGTTCTTTATGATCATGTCATGAACCAAATCAGGGCCTGGCCATGACGGGTATCTCAAGTCCAACGAGGACAGGAGACCACCCCCTACACCTAACCAAACAAAACACCATTCCTCCAATGTCAGATGAATTCCAAACATATAACAATATAGCATAATATAAGATCAAATAATTTAAGACATGTCTATAGCTATTAACCAAAAACCAACCAAAACAACCAACCAGCATCACCCAAGTCCACAGTAATCCACAAAGCCTTTTAACAAAGCCAAAATCAATAAAGTGTTGGGACATTCCCCAAATGATAATGTTAATATGAACTTTTCAATTCCAATGTATAAAAAGAAACTGATGAAATGACTAACTATTCAAGAGAATAGAAGCTCACCACTTTACCACCAAAGACCAACAAACCAAGCCGATCCACCTAATATTGCACAAGAAAAATAGAAGTATCTTTGGTGCCTGCATCGGATGGGGATGCAATGTCCAGAGATGGTTAATGTTTTGAGCACTAGCATGTAACTCTAGGGTAGGGGATAAATAATGTCATGATCCTTATTTCAAAAATAATTCAAGCGAATACTCATAATCATATACAAATACATATAAACATGTCATGACGGAAAAAGGAAAAAGGCTTACAATGACATAGAAACTTGATCCTGGACTATGTAGCTCAACCGTAATAAATAGGCATCCACGAGATATATGGGTTCCACTTTTTCTTCTGAAAGGGCCTCAGTATGAGTTAGCAACATGAACCATAGGTATCAAGAAAGACCAGGGAATGCCTAACCCTACGTTAGTCCAAGATACAAATATATTAATAACGTGAACTATGCACACAGGTTATCGAGACCAAACCTCACGTCGGCAAACATGAGTTTTTACTAAAAGTCATCCAAGACCTACACCTTTACGGATTCACAACATAACCCCTATTAATCCCAATTTAAAGAAACTTTCACATAACTTATTTATTACCCAATGAACCAACAAGTTAGGCACACCATGGGTATCATCATAACCTTACACTTGGTGAAGTAATAATTGGTGAAGAGTAACTTTCCTGAAATATCAAGAGTTATGGAGAGAATTTTCCATTGAGAGCTCTCATTGATGAGCTTCTTAGAAACCCTAAGTATCTTTCTTGAGATGATTTAGAGAGTTTGATAGTGTTTTTTTATTGTGTTATGGATGATAAATAACCCCTATGCCTGCTTTTTGGGCGTAGGGTCAAAGTAAGGAAAAAAGGGGAATTACCAGAATGCCCATAATGAAAATACTAAAAATTGACTGCCTATTTTCTACGGGTGACCTTATGACTCGTAGAGTAACCTTAGAACTCATAAGGTCCCACTCATAGTCGAATAGTGTCCACGATCACCAATATTGACTTGGTTATGAGTCATACCGTATGACTCATACTCAGTCATTATGACTCATATGGTCAAGTCATTATCAAAGCAGAAACAATTTGGGCATCACACTGGTTTGGTAATGGGTTGGATCATACGACTCATTTATCTTTATAACTAGTGGCCCTTAGTTGTAGTCACAACATAACTTTTTGGCAAACAAACAAGCCAGGCTATGATTGGGTCCTTAAGACCTATAATAACCCAGGGCAACTCGTAGGGAGAGTCATCATCTGAGCAGTATGTAATACCCCACACTTCTCCTAGTTCAAATTCATCTCTAGAAAATCAAAGATATTGATTTAAAGATGAATATGTTTTATTCCATGTGAAATTTTTAAAATTTTGACTTTTTATCATGTGGAAAATCGAATAAACTTTCCATCGATACCAAATTCGCTCTAATTTGACACTCGGGAAAAGAGTTAGAGCCATTTTAATAAGACAGTGTACCACCTGGTACTTTAGCGCATCGCGGAGCCAGTCAAAATGACAATCATCAAAATCCAATGAGTCTCCGTGATTATGACACGTCGTGTCAAGGCTTAATTTCAGAGTTGTCAATTTTCAGTACACAAATACGATTCCACCACATCGCGGTGTCTTTCCAGTTTGCAACCAAGGTGGAAACGCAATTTCCATCACATCACGCCAAGGCTTAGTTTCCCAATTGTCCAATTTCTAGTAAGATGGCATAATTATGGCACGTTACGCCAGCGATTAAAATTGAGATTTTTCCAGTTCCGAATTTTAATTCTAAGGGCAAAAATAGTCGTTTTTCTACCCCTATATATACTCCTTAACACAGAATTTGGCCTCATTTAACCCCAAAATACTAGTTTTCTCCCAAAATTGTTCAAGAACAAAAGCTAGGATTCCTAAATCAAGACCCCAATCATCAATATTCCTCCTTTAACTTTTCAAGATTCAAGAAACTACGGTATATAGGTGTTGATTCTTGGATCCCTTCCTCCCAAGAAGTTTAAGAATCTTTTTTCTAAATTCAAAAATCATATATTTATGAGTTTTCATGATTCATGTGAATTGAAATTGAAGTTCATGTTATTATTGAGTTAATTTCATGTTTTGTTTATAAAATCTCAAGAGTTGATTCTAGTATGTGATGGATTGTATGATGTTCATGATAAACCCTCTTCAAGTTGCATGTTAAGTGATGTGTTTATGTTAATTGAGTGTAGAAATTGTTGAATAACCAAGCATGCTCCCCATATGTTTGATAAAATGCTTATGTGAAGGAATTAGAGCCATTATAGCATGTTGACTAGAGATCCCCAATTGTGTGCAAGCTCATTCATGCTAGGTGTTTGCTGAAAATCCTTAATGAATGAATTGTGGCATGTTAGCATGAAATCCACCAATTATATGCTCTTCAATGCATGTTAAATGTTTATTGTAAGACCTTATTGAATGAAGCATGAGCCAATAGCATGTCTCCCTATACTATCACATGTTTTTGAGTTCCAACTGCTTGAAGAGATGCTTTAATGAATGTAATGGTGAATGAATGTCCATGGTCATGATTATTGAAGAATATTTATGTTTTACTTTTTTGTTATCGAGTCCTGAGGGTATTTATATCTGATAAATTAGCTGCAAGTTTAGAGCCAATGTCAGTTTTTACGATAATCTCAATCAAGCCACGATTCTTACAACTCAGTGAGTTACAGAGCTCAGTCCTCTTAGACAGTTACAGAACTTAAGAAATCTCAGTAATCTAAGTATCATTTGCATCCCAGCTTCAGTTCAGTACTCAACTCAGCTCTTAGTAGTATTCAAGTGTTCAGTTTAGACCTCAGTAACAGTCAAGTAATCAATTTAGAATTCCGTATCATCTAGTCAGATAATAAGATTCAGTAGTATTCCATCAGATAATGAAACCAAGTAAACTCAGCTTAACTCAGTTAATTAGTATGATCAGTAACAGATTTAGCTAAGTCTAGGTTCAGTTAAGAATCAGTTCAGAGTCCTTCAGTTAGGAGTAGCAACTAGCACCGAGCGAGTGCAGGGATGACGGCTTCCCATTAGACAGGCAGAGTCGTTAGTAACAGTTACTGAACTCCAAAACTGTGTAGCCAGCGTAGGACCAGGAGTCACCCGTTAGATTAATGCTTGACTATCATAATGCCTTAGGCTTGACTTCCTATTTAGGGTCACCTTTTGGATAGGGTTGACCATAATAGAAATCTTTACCAGTGGCACAGTATTGATACCCTTCCAGCTGTAGTTATAGGTTGGACCCTACTGGATCAGATTTGGGGCATGTCTGTTAAGTGAGAACTCCCATAGTTACAGTTCAATAGCAGTCTTTAGAGTAGACCTTCAAAATTAGGACTGTCAGATACAGTCACCCATCTCAGTGAGAATCTTAGATAGTTCCATAGATTTATAAACCACCCGTTAGATAGGCCTGGTCTCACATAAAGTTAATCAGTATCAGTACTAATAGATCCAAAAATTACCCATTAGATAGGCCTGATATCAGATTCAGCTAATTATTCTCATTATCAGATTCAGAGATCACCCGTTAGATTGGCCTGATCTTAGAATCAGCTAATTATTTTCTGTATCAGATTTTGAGATCTTCTACTAGATAGGTCTGATCTCAGATATGCTCATTCCTTATCATTGGTAGTAGATTCAGAGATCATCCATTAGAGAGGTTTGATCTTAGATTTAGTTAGTCGATATTAGTAAGATCAAAATTTAGTTATTGATATAAGTAGATTCAGTTAGTCAGCTTCAGTATAATCAGATTTTGAGATGACTCGCTAGATAGGACTGATCTCAATTTCAGTACTCAGTTATCAATATCAGAAGATTCAGTTATTTAGTATCTCAGTATTAGTAGTGAGTTCAGACATTAGTAAAGTAGTATCCGAGTCTTAGTATTCAGAGTCATGATAATTTTAGTTATGGTTTGTGCATTCATGCATATGTCCCCATTCAGTACTCTTATGTTACTCAGTTAAGTAATTATTCATAAGTAAGCCTTTGCATTTAGCCTTACCTCATCTTGTATACTCAGAACATTCCCACATACTAACACATTTATGCTATGGTGTTTTACTTTACACCATAGGTTCAGAGGCACGAGATCCAGAGCATCCATAGTAGTCTAGACTTAGTCAGTAGCAGTAGACGTAGCAGTGAGTCCTCTTCATCCGAGGATGGTCCTTATTTTATTATAGTATTAGACTCAATTTATTTTTAGTAGATGGAGTTAGTTGGGAACATGCCCATCAGCTCTACAATTCAGACAATAGAGACTTTTCGGATAGATGTATTAGTGTTCAGTTTTTTGGTATTGATTATTTTTGATGTTTTGAATCTTATGGCAAGTTTTTGCCATTTTTTCACATTTATTATATTGTATTATGCGGTGCTCAGGTACATATATCAGTAGAGGGTTAGCTTGTGGTCTTTTGGGATCATGAGCAATGTGTGGCATTTTGATTCCAGAAAATCGGGGCGTTACAAACATGGTATCAAAGCCTAAGGTTCAATAGTGTCCTAGGAGGTTTGAAAAGCCGCATCTAGTAGATTCTTGTGCATGGGTGTATTGCACGCCATATTTATGTATAGGAGGCTATAAGATGTTTTAGGAAAAGTTTCCCTTCTTTCATGTTTCAGATCATGGTATAGAAAGGTCCTCTAAGAAAGTTATGAAGATTCTCAGCATGCTCTACTCATGTAAACTCCACCTTACCTTCAAGGTAATAGAAACAATGAAGCTCAAAATCCTAGAGATAGGGCCTTCTTAAACTGCCATTACAGAGAGTTATGGGATCACCCACAGGCTCAGCAGTTTTTCATCAGATCCTTTTTTAGAATCCTATGATAGCATATTACCTAGAGTTAGAAGTATGAACCCAGGAGTTTAGCAGTAGTAGAGTTGGAATAGTATTAACCATATCGAGCAGATTATGTATTCATGGGGATAGTTGTATAAGAGGTAAATCAGTAGGCTTGAATAGTACATGCAAGAATTTAAGGTTATTGATCAGAAACTAAGTGTGAAGGTGTGGATGTGAGTTAGGAGGTGTAATCCTAGTAGTCAATAAAGGAACAGAAGCAGATGATGTGTTTAACGAGACAAGCATGTGTCAAAAAGGGGTATAGGTATGTGATGATGATGGAAGAAACTAAAGAATGTTAAGAATTGTATTCTAGAAGATAGTATTGGCAGTGAGTTTTATACTTTTAGGTGCAAACTTTCTGGATGAGTTTATCATTCATGTGCATTATTATGCCCTAGACTCTAAAGCAGATTGATTGTAGTTTAGTTCAGAGTTTAGTAAAGTGTTCTCAGACTTATAGTGATGACTTGAAGCTAAAGAGGAGAGTATAGTTTAAAGAGTATAGAAAAAGTACTTCAATTAAGTATAAGTTTTAGCATGAGTTAGTCAGTAAATCTAGCAAGCCAGTTTAGCAGTCAGACAGTCATATCCGTGTAGTTTGTTTTCTCATCTTTCCATCTAGTCATGCTATCTGAAATCTTAAGAAAAGATAACTATTGTAAGGTATAAATTCCTAGTAGTTGCAAGGTAATTTTAGTTCATGAGTCATGCATTAGTTTCAGCTCTTCGAGGTTCAGTTATGATCCAGTTTGTAGATGCCTTGTGCATCACCTCAGTTTTCTCATATATGTCGGTGAAGTAAGCATTCTTAGAGGGACATAGAGTACCAAGGGGCAGATACCCCATGATTCCTTGATGCTTTCATGCCTTTAAATAATTTAGTTGCATGTTCAGATGTTTCTCACAAAGCTAGCATCTATTATCATTGCATAATCAGTCAAGTATTCAAAAGTCAGTTCCGTCAAGTATTCATGCATTAGACATGCATGTTCTGTAGAAGAAGCTCATCTTATCAGTGCTCTCAGTCATTCATTCATGAGTCAGTTATTCATGCATCAGATATGCATTATAGGAATTCAACTTATGAGTAGCTTCAGTCGTGTATTCCATGCATCAGATATGCATGCCCGGTAAAAGAATTCAACCTGTCAGTAATTTCAGTCACATAGTCATGTTTCACCTGCTCATGTATAGTAAGTAAGTTTAGCCTGCTAGTATTCTCAGCTTAATCAATATCATTCTAGGATGAATATTCCCAAGGGGGAGATATTGTAATACTCCACACTTCTCCTAGTTCAAATTTGTCTCTAGATCATCAAAGATCTTGCTTCAAAGATGAATATATTTTATTCCATGTGGAATTTTTAATATTTTGACTTTTTATCATATGGGAAATCGAATAAGATTTCCATCAATACAAAATTCACCCAAATCCGACACTCGGGCGACGAGTTAGAGCAATTTTAATAACACAGTGTACCACTTGGAACTTTAGCGCGTTGCGGAGCCACCCAAAATAGAAATCGTCACAATTCAGTGAGCCTCCATGATTATGGCATGTCGCTCCAAGGCTTAATTTCAGAGTTGTCAATTTCTAGTGCACCAACACGATTCCATCGCGTCACAGTGTCTTTCCAGTCGCAACCAAGGTGGCAACGTGATTTCCACTGCATCACGCCAAGGCTCAGTTTCCCAATTGTCCAATTTCTAGTAAGCTGGCATGATTATGGAACGTCACGCCAGCGTGTAAAATCAGGATTTTTCCAGTTTCATATTTTAATTTCAAGGCAAAAATGGTCATTTTGCTACTCCTATATATACTCCTTAGCATGGGATTTGGCCTTACTTAACCCAAAAAACTAGTTTTCTCTCAAAATTATTCAAGAACAAGTGCTAGGGTTCCAAAATCAGGACCCCAATCATCAAGATTCCTCTTTAACTTTTCAAGAATCAAGAAACCAAGGTATGCAGATATTGTTTATAAAATCTCAAGAGTTGATTCTAGTATACGATAGATTGTATGATGTTCATGATAAACCCTCTTCAAGTTGCATGTTAAGTGATGTGTTCATGTCAATTAAGAGTAGAAATTTTTTAATAACCAAGCATGCTCCCCATATGTTTGATAAAATGCTTATGTGAAGGCATTAGAGCCATTATAGCATGTTGGCTAGAGATCCTCAATTGTGTGCAAGCTCATGCATGGCAGGTGTTTGTTGAAAAGCCTTAATGAATGAATTGGGACATGTTAGCATGAAATCCACCAATTACATGCTCTTCAATGCATGTTAAATATTTGTTGCAGGACCTTATTGAATAAAGCATGAGCCAATAGCATATCTCCCTATACTATCGAATGTTTTTGAGTTCCAAGTGCTTGAAGAGATGCTTTAATGATTGTAATGGTGAATGAATGTCCATGGTCATGATTATTCAAGAATGTTTATGTTTTACTTTTATGTTATCGAGTCTTGGGGTATTTATAGCTAACAAATTAGTTGTAAGTCTAGAGCCAGTGTCAGTTTACACGATAATGTCAATCAAACCACGATTCTTAGAACTCAGTGAGTTACAGAACTCAGTACTCTTAGACAGTTACAGAACTTAAGAAATCTCAGTAATCTAAGTATCATTAGCATCCCAGCTTCAGTTCAGTACTCAGCTCAGATCTTAGTAGTATCCAAGTGTTCAGTTCATCCCTCATAACATTCAAGTGATCAATTCAAAATTCAGTGTCATTCAATTAGATAATGAGATTCAGTAGTATTCCATTAGATAACGAAACTAAGTGAACTCTGCTTAACTTAGTTAATCAGTATGATCTGTAACAGATTTAGCTCAGTCTAAGTTCAGTTAAGAATCAGTTCATAGTCCTTCAGTTGGGAGTAGTAACTATCACCGAGCAAGTGTAGGGATGATGGCTCCCCGTTAGAGAGGCAGAGTCGTTAGTAACAGTCCCTGAACTCCAGAAATGCATAGCCAACGTAGGACCAGGAGTCACCCGTTAGATTAAGGCTTGACTATCATACTACCTTAGGATTGTCTTCTTGTTCAGGGTCACCCGTTAGAGAGGGTTGATCGTAGCAAAGGTCTTTACTCGTGCCATGGTATTGATACCCTTCCAGGTGGGATTACAGGTTGGACCCTACTATATCAAATTTGGGGCATGTCGGTTAAGTGAGAACTCCCACAATTGCAATTCAGTAGCAGCCTTCAGAGTAGAACTTAGAAATCAGGACTGTCAGATACAGTCACCCATCTCAGTGAGGATCTTAAATAGTTCCATAGATTCATAGACCACCCGCTAGATAGGCCTGGTCTCACATAAAGTTAATCAGTATCAGTACTAATATATCTAGAGATCACCCGTTAGATAGGCCTGATCTCAGATTCAGTTAATTATTCTCATTATCAGATCCAGAGATCACCCAGTCGATACGCCTGATCTCAAAATTAGCTAATTATTCTCATTATCGGATTCAGAAATCTTCCACTAGATAGGTCTGTTCTTGGATATACTTATTCCTTACCATTGTTAGTAGATGCAGAGATCATCCATTAGAGAGTTTTGATCTCAAATTTAGTTAGTCTATAGTAGCAAGCTCAGTATTCAGTTATTGATATGAGTAGATTCAGTTAGTCATCCTCAGTATCATCAGATTCAGAGATCACTCGCTAGATAGGACTGATCTCAACTTCAGTACTCAGTTATCAATATTAGAAGATTCAGTTATTCAGTATCTCAGTATTAGTAGTGAGTTTAGACATCAGTAAAGCAGTATCCGAGTCTCAGTATTCAGAGTCACAATGATTTCAGTTATAGTTTGGGCATTCATGCATATGTCCTCATTCAGTACTCTCATGTTACTCAGTTTAGTAATTGTTCATGCATAAGCCCTTGTATTTATCCTTACCTCATCTTGCATACACAGTATATTCCCACGTACTGATGTATTTGCGCTATGGTGTTTTACTTTACACCATAGGTTCAGAGGCACGAGATCTAGAGCACCCTTAGTAGTCCAAACTCAGTCAGCAGTAGTAGACGTAGAAGTGAGTCCTTTTCGTTCAAGGATGATCCTTGTTTTATTATGGCATTAGACTCAATTTATTTTTAATAGACGGAGTTAGTTGGGGACATGTCCCATCAACTCCACAGTTCAGATAGTAGAGGCTTTTTGGACAGATGTATTAGTATTCAGTTTTTTGATATTGATTATTTTGGATGTTTTGAACCTTATTACAAGTTACCCCCAGTTTTCCATATTTATTATATTATATTATGTAGTGCTCAGGTACAAATATTAGTAGAGGGTTAATTGTGATCCTTCAGGATCATGAGCATAGTGTGGCATTCCGATTCCAGAAAATCGGGGTGTTACACAGTAAGTCTAGGAACTCAGTAATTTTTAAGGACAAAATCTGGG